>NW_010206756.1:0-23357 GCF_000695765.1 Mesitornis unicolor
TCTGTCTGGCAGCTCCAGCCACTCATCCCCACATCTGTAGCGTCCATGGGGTTATTGCGACTGAAGTGCAGGACCCAGCACTTGGCCTTGTTCAAGCTCATACAGTTGGCCCATGGATTCAGCCATTTATTCATTGATTTAAAAATTAATGCTAGGCTCATTTGGCAGTTTTCAGTACTAAGAGTATTGTTTAAAAAAAAATAAAATAGCAATACATATACAGGTGAAAGTCATAACAAATTCAGGTTTTATGTTCATATCAGAATCCTGAACATTATGACCTTTTCAAAAAGAATTCTTGAGGCCTTACCTGTTGAGGAAAGGTGGTTAATGGCATTCCAGGAATTGCGGATGCTTTCAGAGCAGCCTGTTCCGCTCTTTTTGAAATCCTCGGTCACTATGCTGAAATATGTGCTACACGGGACCAAATCACCAAACTGCCAGATTGGGGCAGAGGCTGCAAGAGCTCTGCAAAGGGACATAAAAAGATTGTCTGGAAAAAAATAGATATCCTGAACCCCTGCAAAGCCACGATCTAAGTAGCATTTATACTTCAGCTTGGACACTGAGCCCTAGGCAAATGAACCATAACACTGCAAAATTATTTCACAGGACTGCATGCAAAGGCTGTTGAAGGTTCCAAGTCCTGGACTTTAGCACAAAGGTAGTTCAAGATGCACCAGGGGAGGCGATAGATTGGATGTGAGGAACAATTTCTTGACTGCAAGAGTGGTCAAGCACTGGAAGGGGCTGCCCAGGGAGGTAGTGGAGTCCCCATCCCTGAAGGGGTTCAAGAAGCACCTGGATGTGGCACTTGGGGCCATGGTTTAGTGGGCATGGTGGGGTTGGGTTGATGGTTGGACTTGATGATCTTAGAGGTCTCTTCCAACCTTCATGAATCTGTGATATCAGTAAATACATAAAGTAGAAATTCAGACGTGCTTACTTTATAATTTTTCATACTTATCTGTGGAGAGACCTTATTGCAGCCTTCCAGTTCCTGAAGGTGTCCTAGAGGAAAGCTGGGGAGGGACTTTTTACAAGAGCAGGTAGCAACAGAACAAGGGGGAATGGTTTTAAACTGGAATAGGGGAGATTTAGACTGGATATTAGGAAGAAATTCCTCCCTGTGAGGGTGGTGAGGCCCTGGCCCAGGTTGCCCAGAGAAGCTGTGTGTGCCCCCTCCCTGACAGTGCCCAAGGCCAGGTTTGCCAGGGCTCGGAGCAGCCTGGGCTGGTGGAGGTGTCCCTGCCCATGTGTAGGTTAGGCTGGGAGGCTCTGAGGTCCTCTCCAACTTAAACCATGCTGCGATTCTATGATCTAGCAACTAGGTCTTTCTCAAAAGAGATTGTACAAACTCAACTGAAGAGAGCCCCTGCCCACAAAAATCTACTTTCTAGAAGGTGTGGTAGACACACGTAAGGGATGGGATGCCATCCAGAGGGACCTAGACAAGCTCAAAAAGTGGGCAGATACGAACCTCTGGTATCAATACAGGCTGAAGGATGAAGGGGTTGAGAGCAGCCCTGTAGAGAAGGACTTAGGGGTACTGGTGGATGAAAAGCCAGACATGAGCCAGCACTGTGCACTCACAGCCCAGAAAGCAAACCACATCCTGGGCTGCATCAAAAAAACATGGCCAGCAGGGCAAGGGAGTGAGTCTGCCCCTCTACTCCACTCTGGTGAGACCTCACCTGCAGTCCTGCATCCAGCCCTGGGGTCCTCAGCACAGGAAGGACCTGGACCTGTTGGAGCAGATCCAGGGGTGGCCACAAAAATGATCAGAGGTTAGAGCAGCTCTGCTATGGGGACAGGCTGAGAGAGTTGGGGTTGTTCAGCCTGGAGAAGAGAAGGCTGCAGGGGGACCTTATTGCAGCCTTTCCGTACTTCAAGGGGGCTTATAAGAAAGATGGGGACAGACTTTTTAGTAGGGCCTGTAGCAATAGGACAAGGAGTAATGGTTTTAAACTAGAAAAGGGGAGATTTAGGTTGGATATGAGGAAAAAGCTCTTCGCCATGAAGGTGGTAGATCAGTGGCACAGGTTGTCCAGAGAGGTGGTGGAGGCCCCATCCCTGGAGATATTCAAGGTCAGGCTTGATGGGGCTGTGAGCAACCTGATCTGGTACCAATGTCCCTGCTGACTGCAGGGGTTGGACTGGATGAGCTTTAAAGGTCCCTTCCAACTCAATATGTTCTGTGATTCTACTTATTAATCACAGAATCACTAAGGTTGGAAGAGACTTCTAAGATCATCAAGAAAAATTGAATTATGGTCCTTCTCGCAGTGCTGTAGGCACAGAAGTAACAAATGCCTGCTCCATTCCCGAGCAGGATGAGTGCACTCACCCAACTACCACATGGGGGTACTTCATCCTAAACCAGGCTGCAAGCATTCCTCCATAAGATCCTCCTATAGCTATGACAGGACTGTCTTGGGCTCCTGCAATGGTCGTCTTTAAGTGCTCAATCAGTACCGCAAAGTCGGCCAGAGCTTGTTCTGATGTCAGGTAATTCAGATGCTTGGAATCCTGAGACAGAGAAATCAGGTTACAGAATCACAGCATTGTTAAGGTTGGAAGAGACCTCCAAGATCATCAAGTCCAACCGTCAACGCAACCCCACCGTGCCCACTAAACCATGGCCCCAAGTGCCACATCCATGCAGTTCTTGAATCCCTCTCCACCCCCCCACTGGCCAGCCCCTTCTAGTGGCTGACAACCCTTACACTAAAGAAATTCCTCCTCATCCAACCTAAACCTTCCCTGGTGCAATCTGAGGCCATTTCCTCTTGTCCTATCACTTGGTCCTGGGGAGTAGAGACCAACACCCACCTCTCCACACCTTCCTTTCAGGGAGTTGTAAAGGAATGGGAAAGACCGTGACTACTGGGAGGGAGTGAGTCTACAGCGTGGCTCAGAGTCAAGATGGAGAATGGTGTTGCTTTGATCAATGTGGTTACCAATACTGGAAACAGAAAATTTAAATTCCTGTACTTTTCTCCCTTGGCATTGTGAGGCAGATTCACTAGAGCATTGGGATTTTGGGGTTTCTATTGTGGGAGCGGACTGATGGATCACATCACAAGGGGAAAACAGTAAATTCTGTATCTAAAAAGAAAACCCTTACACTAAAGAAATTCCTCCTCATCCAACCTAAACCTCCCTTGGTGCAACTTGAGGCCATTTCCTCTTGTCCTGTCATTGGTTACATAGGAGAAGAGACCAACACCCACCTTTACTACCCCTCCTTTCAGGAGCTGCAGAGAGGATAAGGTCTCCCCTCACCTCCTCTTCTCCACTTGAACCCCTCCAGCTACCTCAGCCACTTCCCATCATTTGTTTGCTCCAGACCCCTCCCCAGCTCCCTTGACCTTCTCTGGCCATACTCCAGTCCCTCAAGGTCCTTCTGGGAGTCAGGGGCCCAAAACTGAACACAGGATTCAAGGAGCAGCCTCACCGATGCCCAGCACAGGGGAAGGATCCCTGCCCTGCTCCTGCTGCCCACACCAGTGCTAATACAAGCCAGGATAGCATCATAGTCAGTCTAACAGTCATTGTAATGGCAAGAATTACAATAGGTAGAATTATGCTTGTATAAAACACATTTAAGGAAGACAAAACAAGACACTTACACTGAAAGACTCATTCCCAAAGGGTAAAGATTCTCCATAATACCGATGTTCAGCAAACACCAACATGGCATTAAGTTCTTCGGCCACATCCCACATAAAACCCTGGTTGGAGGAAAGCAGACATGTAAATATTTTGGATCAACTCTTTTCAAAGTTTCTGCTCTCAAGGTCTAGTGAATTCCAATTCTTATTCTTTGATTGGAAAGATACCACTATCAAAATACAACTATAAAGACAGTGCAATTTGGGTTTAAAGTGTCACTGAAGTAAGAAAGCACCCAAAACCAATATTCATCCAGAAAAAAGTGACACACACAAAGAAAATATGTTTCTTTTAATGCTGCAAAATAATAAGCAGCATTGTTTTGTGAGTATACACAGGTAATCCTCCTATAACTCCTTTGGTGTAAGTTTAATCCGTAGGAAATAAATAACATGACAGGAGAAATCCACGCATTTGAGTTAAGGACAACAACACAGAAAACACAGAATTTGTTTGGTAATAAGCATTACAATACACTTGTTTTCAAATAATAACTAACTCCAATTTGTTTTTACTTGTTGACACTTGCTGACAAGGTTTGTGAGCAATCCAACCACCTCCTGTTGTGTTACTGGACTTTGTATTTTACCTGGGGAATCTAAAGTACTGGGATAGGTGTAATTTGGTTCAAAATTTGGCATTCTTAGCTTAAGACACACCTTGATCAAACACAGAACGAGCCTTGTTAAGAGCCAATCAATGCACAGTAATTGACTTAAGTCCCACCTTACCAAGAGTACAAATCTGGCATTTAGAATCCCACATTCTGCAGTAGAGGAAGACAAAACACCAACTTTTGGATGGGTCAATGGGCCTGGACATCTCTCCCTCACTAAGCATGGACGTCCTCTGGGTGAGAACCGTGATAATTAACTATAGCACTAAGTATCAATCTATGCTTATTGTAGTGCTTGCTTATTGTGGTATATGCATGACTAATGGTAGTTAATGTTATAGAGATCTACATTTAAATTTTGGGATGTCATTTATATTTGTGTAAGGCAGTGCATTTAGCACTGGCAATTCCGTATCTATTCTATCTGTCGCCTTAATAAATCATTTCTCTTTTCCAGCTTTGCAAATTTGCTTCAGTGAAAGTCCCTGAGAAGGCTCTTAAGAGGCCTACTGGACATCAACCATTGACCAAGTCTAGGACTAAGACTGGATCCACCCACAAGGAGGTCCTTTCTGAACCTTGTGATTCAATGGGAGGGTCTCCCTTATGCTCCATATCCCTACTGGACATCCACTGCTGACCAAGTCTGAGACTAAGACTGGACCCAGCCACACCTTGACTCCTCTCTGAGGAGTTTAGACCAAGGGGGTCCTTTCTGAACCTTATGACTCAACGTGAGGGTCTCCCTTATTTCCCATATCCCTATGGGACATCAACCGTAGACCAAGTGTAGGACTAAGACTGGATCCAGCTGCAAGGAGTCCTTTCTGAACCTCAGGACTCAATGGGAGGGCCTCAACCAACCCACCACATATCAGGCTCATACCCTTCACACAACAGGCCCTAGTGGGAAGAGTGACTCTAATTTCAGAATCAAGACTCTATTTTCCACCTACTGTATTGTTGCAGAACCACGTGATGTCTCCTTCATTGCCCGTATAAAATAGTATTGGGCCATTGGCTTTCTTCCAGTGCTGATCTGCCACTAAATACCGCTGCTGGAACGTCAGATTTTCATCAAATCCAAAGTGATCAATCTGTAAGAACAAGAGATAACAACATGTTCAGAAAAATTAAGAAAAGCAAGAAAGTTTTATTAAGATTAAAAAAATTACATTGAATTAATTTATATTCTTAGATTCCTAATACATCAAAATTCTTCTGCTTTATGAAGAAAACCAGCCAAAATTACAGGTGCATGCACTGAAGGAGAAGTGGTATTTTCAGCCATAAAAAAAAAATCCATGCCCTTTTTATAGTATCACACTTCACATGATATATTCTAAATATATTTAGGAAGTCTGACAAATCACAAAGTAGCTGATGTAATCTAACTGTATCAACAAGTAAAAAAAAGGAGTCATTGTCTTGCAGTGTTCTGAGTGTTAGGAAAATTCCTTACCAGTCTTATAATTTAATTTTTAAAAGCCCTAAAACCAAAACCACAAGCAAAACAGCACCCAAAAACATAAAATCAAATCAATTATAATAAAATAAAATAAAAAATGAAATTACATGAAATGACATGAAATGACATGAAAACAAACCGCCTCTTCCTTCTCTCTCTCTTTTGGCATAAGATTGAAATTTAAACAGATTCCTGTTACAAAGTGGTTGGGTTTTTTTTTTAATTCTTAGAAAATACTAATTCTCAGTACTACTTCTGCTACTGACAGATTTTTCAGACAGTTTTATGCAGTGCTTCTCCTTCTCTCCTTGCAATTTTCACTAATTAACCTACCTTCCCCATTTTTTTCCATTGCCCTATAAATATTGCAAACCTACACATACCACTTAACCCAAAACCCACAATGATAGCTTTATTCTTTCATTAGAAATTTAATTTCAGATCCGAAGGGCAGTTTTTCAGCTTTTATTCCCACTGCTTTTTATGCACTATCTCCCTCGACCCTTCCTAAAGCACTTAAAAATTCAAGTTTATTAATGGCTTTTACAAGGCAACTCCCTGCACGGGCAAAATCTTATTCTGGAATACAGACACAGGCTTTTACTATATATGACAAAAAAGACATTTTAGTTGAAAATCAGTTGAAGATGATGTATGGTTTTGCAATTTTGGCTTTGTCAGCACAAAGCATCTTCTCCTTTCGTATTGTTTCTGGCTGGCAGTGGCAGCCTGACATCTGCTGGCTCGAACACCTCTGCTCACCCATCTGCCTTTACACCAAAACTCTGCCAGACCCCTCGGGTGCTTCAAGAACCGCCCCTTCACATTTTCCATTTTGAGAACATTGAATCCCAGCATGGTTTGGGTGGGAAGGGACCTCAAAGTCCCCCCAGTCCAACCCCCATGGGCAGGGACACCTCCACCAGCCCAGGCTGCTCCAAGCCCCGTCCAACCTGGCCTTGGGCACTGCCAGGGAGGGGGCACCCACAGCTTCTCTGGGCAACCTGGGCCAGGGCCTCACCGCCCTCACAGGGAGGAATTTCTTCCTAATATCCAGTCTAAATCTCCCTTCTTCCAGTTTAAAACCATTCCCTCTTGTTCTATCACCACCTGCCCTTGTAAAAAGTCCATTCCCAGCCTTCCTGTAGCCCCTTCAGGTCCTGGAAGGTTGCTCTAAGGTCCCCGCACATCCTTCTCTTCTCCAGGCTGAACAATGTCAACTCTCTCAGCCGGTCCTCGCAGGGGAGTTGCTCCAGCCCCTGACCATCTCTGTGGCCTCCTCTGGACCAGCTCCAACAGCTCCATGGCCTTCTTATATTGGAAGCCCCAGAACTGGACACAGCACTGCAGGTGAGGTCTCAGGAGAGCAGAGCAGAGGGGCAGAATCACTCTCTTGCCCTGTTGGCCACACTTCTTGTGATGCAGCCCAGGATGTGGTTGGTTTCTGGGCTGTGAGTGCACATTGCTGGCTCACATTGAGTTTTTCATCAACTTACAGTACCAAGTCCTTCTCCTCAGTACTGCTCTGGAGCCATTCTCTGCCCAGTCTGTGCTTGGGATTGCCCCTACCCAGGTGCAGGACCTTGCCCTTGGCCTTGTTGAACTTCCTGTAGTTGGCATATACCACCTGTTGCAAAGTGTCTTTTCCAAACTCTTTCAAAGCTTACTGGCTCTTGGACTGACATGAGAGCACAGTTGTGCTGCAGCTCTCTGCCAGCAGAAGAACAGGAATGGTTGAAGGTCTGGACAGACATAGAAGACAAGGTCTCCGCTTGGAATAAGGTCACTGCAGTTACTGCTTCCAGACCTAAATAAAAGTAGCTTATGTATGCTCTACAGTTTTGCTCACTGGGACTATTTAGTGCTTTCTTACAAGCACATGGAGATCCTTCCCTTGCACTGGGCACTGGTGATGCCACACCTCAAATCCTGGGGTCAGTTTTGGGCCCCTCACTCCCAGAAGGACATTGAGGGGCTGGAGCGTGGCCAGAGAAGGGCAATGGAGCTGGGGGGGCTCAATTGGAGAAGACTGAGGGAAGACCTTATCCCCTCTGCAGCTCCTGAAAGGAGGGGGTAGAGAGATGGGTGTTGGTGTCTTCTACCATATAACGAGTTATAGGAGAAGGGGAAATGGCCTCATGTCTCTTTGTAAGGGGGAGATGTATCTTTTCCTATTTAACCTTTCTGCTTAGGCTGCTTGCCAGAGATGGGACAAAACAGGCTCATGTGTCCTGCCTGCCTTTTATGGAATCACCTAAAATTAAATATTTAGCTTTAAAACTTGATTCTGCATCCTTCCTGCCTGAAACCAGAGCATCAACTCTAAGACTACACTACAAAGCATTCAAATTTCCTGAACTACAAAGCGACGTATCAAAATCTTCTCAGTGCAGCTTAATATACAACAGACAAAAAACACACAGGGGAGGAACAGGAGGAAAACATACATCAGAACAGTTAAACAGATAAGCACCCTTTTGTCACCAGGCAGAGGATATTCAATGAGGTATTGCACAGAAGAGATTCTAAAGCCCATCTTACTGTCTGTTCAACAGAGACTGAAAAATTAGGATAGGAATATTCAAAGATGAATGTGTTTTTTCCTGAATTATGGCTAATTTTCTTTTTAGATACAGAATTTACTATTTTCCCCTTGTGATGTGATCCATCAGTCCACTCCCACAATAGAAACCCCAAAATCCCAATGCTCTAGTGAATCTGCCTCACAATGCCAAGGGAGAAAAGTACAGGAATTTAAATTTTCTGTTTCCAGTATTGGTAACCACATTGATCAAAGCAACACCATTCTCCATCTTGACTCTGAGCCACGCTGTAGACTCACTCCCTCCCAGTAGTCACGGTCTTTCCCATTCCTTTACAACTCCCTGAAAGGAAGGTGTGGAGAGGTGGGTGTTGGTCTCTACTCCCCAGGACCAAGTGATAGGACAAGAGGAAATGGCCTCAGATTGCACCAGGGAAGGTTTAGGTTGGATGAGGAGGAATTTCTTTAGTGTAAGTGTTGTCAGCCACTAGAAGGGGCTGCCCAGGGAGGTGCTGGAGTCCCCATCCCTGGAGGGGTTCAAGAACTGCATGGATGTGGCACTTGGGGCCATGGTTTAGTGGGCATGGTGGGGTTGCGTTGACGGTTGGACTTGATGATCTTGGAGTTCTCCTCCAACCTTCATGATGCCGTGATTCCTCTTTTAATATGTAAAATTTTGATAGCAGTAGCAGCTAAACTGCTTGTGTTCATCATATTTATAATACAGCAGACCATGCAGGATCCCATGCAAGACAACTCCAGGCTTTTCCAGGGAGCAGGAAAAAGCCCCCAAAACCCACAAGTACCTATTACTCAATGGAAGAGCAGGAACTCCTTTATTGCTAGATGATGGGGCTTCATACCTTGTAGTAACTTGTTTTTGCAAGACACATAAGACTAAAAAAAAAGAACTCTTGATGTTCATAGAGCAGACAGAAGAGGGAGATGTCACAACTGCTGGTCATTGCCAAGAAATTCAAAGAACTTCTGAATCCAGAACATTAAAATGTAATTTTGAGGTGTCCCAAAACATATCTCTTCACAAGAGTAAAAACTGCTTGAAAACGTACTACATCAGAGAGAAGAAGCCCAAGAATCAATATGAAATTGTGAATTGAGAGAGGTTGGGACGCAAAGGGAATGGGATGTAGTTGAGGAGCAGCAGATGGAGCTGTGGTGTAGCTGGTGCTCATTCAACAAGGGCTTGCTTTCAGCACCCCGTACAGAATAAATAATCCGCCAAACAAGCAATAAACCTCTCAAACTATATGAAATATACTTTACAACTTGAATCTCCCAAACTTTTTTGAGCTTTTTTTAAAGTCAGATTTCATTAAGAAGTTGAACCAGAAAATTTCTTTTCCACACTTATGCAAGAGGAGTAAGAAAAAAAGCAATGACTTTTGCAACCAGGCTTAATTACAACAGACTACAACAGCAAAAGAAAACTAAGCCATTTAGTGCACATTTACAATACCTTAACTGTTGGTTAAAAGTATGAGCATATATGAGGTTTTTCTAATTACAATATCCATAATTACAATTATTCTCAGGATGACAGTAAGTACAAGGTCCTCAGCAACCGACTATAACTTTGAATTTGGCCCTGTTTAGAGTGGGAGGTTGGAACAGGTGCCATGCAGAGTTCCCTTCCAAAATTCAATTATTCTAGGATTAATCCAAACCAGTTACACAGCCTAAAATTTTAAGCTTCTGTAAGCAAGTCTACCTGCTTCATTAAAATAAGAACACAGTCATCATCTACAATACAACAGCAGTGTTTTACAAATGGAAGTACCCTTGACACAGAATCAGTCCTTCTGATACTAATAAAGTAGAGGACAAAAATACTACTTTTTGTAAGTTATGAGTAAGTTTAAGGGGAACTTTTGGTTGTGCCCAAGAGGCTGATGAAGGCTCAAAGCAGCTTTGACCTTTTAGCTCTGAGAAACTTCCTACAGTGAAGGACATCAGGACAAGAAGCTTTCTCTGGCCTGATCCACTGAACAAAGTAGAAGGAAATTATCTTTTTCTGCTCAAAATACACTGCACATTTCTTTGACGTTACCTTATATGTGCACAAGGTGGGTTTTTTAATGTCCTTTTTTGTTGTTTTAGGAAGTCCACCTAAAATAAAAGAAGCCACTCTGCTATACATCTCCCCTGGGGAGGAAACAAAAACTCGACACAGCAGATGTTAATTATTCTACAGATGTTATTTATTCTACAGATGTTCATCTGCCTAATCTACTCCTGGAAGCATCCAGGAACTGCGGCACTGTGTGAAGTACAAAGACAAAACGCATGGGCTAAAACCCACTTCCTTGTCAGCAGCATCTTAAGGTCATCAGTGACGGCAGAGATGGGACAGCAAACCCAGGCCTTTACCAAAAGAAGGCTGTAATTCAGAGTAGTTTATAACCAAAAGCATTTAATATCACTCAAAGTGGTAAATCTGCACCTGATGCTTTCCTGCTTTCGAATTTCTGGCACTATTGCAAGCGTCTGAATGCTTTTTCTGTCATGCCTCGAATTTCAATCCTCTTGGCAATAGCTTTATGTTCCCAAACTTGGCTATTCCATTTGAAATGAAGTCACTTCTTTTACCAGCAAGGAACCATGGGATTTTAAGGGCCATTCTCCATCCTCCGAGTTGTTTTGAGTGCTCATCCTGTCTGAATTATTTCCCGAGGACAGGAAGATACATGATATCTGAGGATATCCTCCTGTGAACAGCAGCATGGGCATGAGCCTCCTTGGGATTTCAGTGACATCTTTCTATTCCTGGTTGTACTCCTGACAGGCTGCGGGACTCCAGCCCAGTTAGTTGTACCTATTAGTTTGGTTTCCTCTTATAAATCTTTGCTTCCTCCATTTGGCTGGAGGCTGGCTCTTTGATAGGAAGGCTCTGCAGAGGGATCTGGACAGACTGGAACTATGAGCTGAGGCCAATTGCATGAGGTCCAACAAGGCCAAGGGCTGGGTCCTGCACTGAAGTCACAACAACCCCATGCAGCACTACCGGCATGGGGAGGAGTGGCTGGAGAGCACCTGGAGAAGAAGGACCTGGGGGTGTTGGTTGACAGCGACTGAACACGAATCAGCAGAGTGCCCAGGTGGCCAAGAAGGCCAATGCCATCCTGGCTTGTATCAGCAATGGAGTGGGCAGCAGGAGCAGGGCAGGGATCCTTCCCCTGTGCTGGGCACTGGTGAGGCCACCCCTCAAATCCTGTGTTCAGTTTTGGGCCCCTGACTCCCAGAAGGACATTGAGGGGCTGGAGCGTGGCCAAGATCCTTGTAACGGAGTGGTCCCTTCTGTCGTGACCACGCCCTTGTGCACCCTGGCCTTGAACCACAATCGTGTTCACGCATTTACAGACAAATGTAAGGTCTTGTATTTGGGAATGCATAATCCAAGACTGCAGCTGAGACTGGGTTCCACCTGGCCAGAGAGCAGCCTTGTGGAAAGGGACCTGGGGGTCTTGGTGGACGACAAACTCAACATGAGTGAACAGTGTGCTGCAGCTGTAAAGGAGGCCAACGGGATGCTGGGTTGCATTAAAAAAGGCATCTCAAGCAGAGACAAAGGAGTCATTATCTCTCTCTACTCGGCACTGGTCAGACCACACCTTGAGTACTGTGTCCAATCTTGGTCCACGCTATCCAAAAAAGATGCAGACAGGTTGGAAAGGGTCCAGAGAAGGGTCACGAGGATGATCAGAGGACTGGAAGAGCTGCCATATGAAGAAAGGCTGAGAAAATTTGGACCTGTTCAGCCTTGGGAAGAGAAGGCTTAGTGGGGACCTTATTACCATGTACATAAAGGGTGACTGCCAAGAAGATGGAGACTCCCTTTTCACAAGGAGTCACAAGGAAAAGACGAGGAGTAATGGACACAAGTTGCTTCTGGAGAGACTGAACTCCACAAGACAATTTTTTACCATGAGATCAATTAGACACTGGAATAATCTCCCAGGGGAAGTGGTAAAATCCCCTACATTGGTCAGTTTTCAGAGTCACCTTGACAGGGTGCTTACTCATCTCATTTAAACTCTACTTTTACCTTGAGAGGTTGGACCAGATGATCCTTGGGGTCCCTTCCAACCTGGTATGCTATGAGTTTGATTCATTTTACTGAAGCGCCTTCTACGCTGCAGAAACCATCTCGCCTGCTTTTGGCAAGTTGCAACTGCTCAAGGAAGTCCGCTTTTAGTGCTCATTTATCACTTCAGCGATTAAAAAGCACTGAGAACAAAAGCCTCCGCCACAAACTCTACCCCTGCCCTGAGTCATGCAGTTTGGACAAGATACTTGAAAGAAAAAGAATGAAGGACATTTAAGCAGCTACAGGATATGCTGTATGAAAGCACCAAGCCACTCGGGTCAGCACTTGTTAGAAACAAACAGTTCCCAAACAGTATACAATGAAAGGTTATTTTTATGTTGGAAACTTAAGCAGCTAATGAGAACACAAGCAAATTGGTTTCTACTTCCACAAACCATCAGTGCTTTTGTGCTGCAGTGAAGCTCCAAATTCTCCTTACCATGTAAAGATGAAGTCCAGAGACACATTTAGGCTTTAACTACTTTGGGTCCCTCAATCCCAGAAGGACATTGAGGGGCTGGAGCATGGTCAGGGAAGGGAAACTGAGCTGGGAAGGGGTCTGGAGCACCCAAATGATGGGGAGTGGCTGAGGGAGCTGGGGGCGTTCAACTGGAGAAGAGGAGGTGAGGGGAGACCTTATCCTCTCTGCAAGGAGTTGGTAGCGAAGTGGAGTCAGTCTCTTCTCCCATGTAACCAGTGATAGGACAAGAAGAAATGGCCTCAAGTCGCATCAGGGCAAGGCTAGATTGGATATGTTGAAAAATTTCTTGACTGCAAGAGTGGTCAAGCACTGGAAGGGGCTACCCAGGGAGGTGGTGAAGTCCCCATCCCTGGAGGTGCTCAAGAAGTGGTGGATGTGGCACTTGGGGACATGGTTTGGTGGGCATGGTGGAGTTGGGTTGATGGTTGGACTTGATGATCTTAGAGGTCTCTTCCAAACTTAATGAATCTGTGATTCTATGATTTATAACAAACTACTACAGTGATAAACACACAAAGTGTTCACATCGCTGATGCTCCCAGTTAAGGCATCATTATCCTGGTGAAATTCTTCCATTGGGCAAGGAGTAGAGAACAAACACATCAAAACTGTATTACCCAAATTGCATTAATACGGCTGAAATAAGGACGAAGAAGATGAACTACACCAGCAGAAACAAAGTCACCTCTGTGAAAGGTCTCTCAGAGCCCTAACAGGCAAAGGTCAGTAATTTTTTCCATCTGCCTTCCAGATTGAATTATAAATCCACCACACTTGGAGGATTAACTTCAGAGGAGAAGAGAAAATTGTATGCAAACCTTCAACATGCCACAGATTAAGCAAAATAAAAACATTCCAGTTGTGCTGAATGTCCCCTAAAATTCTAATTGTTTAACAAAATACTTCACTAAATAAGTTTGATCTTTCCTGATCAAAATGGTTTTCATTTGAAAGACTTCCTCAGTCTTTTTGTAAGCAAAGATATGGGGAAGGAAAGCATTTCACATTCAAAACAATATTTTGATTTGGTCAAATTAAATATTTAACACACCTCTGCCCCTCCCCAAAAAGGGCTAAAACTTTGTACCTTGCCAAATATTTTTTAAAGGTTAAACTCAAGTTGAATTGTTTGACTTCTCAGATTTTCAGAGCTACAAAGAAATTTGTTCTGTTCTATTTGCTCTGCTCTATCATTCTCCCAGTCTTAATTCAATCGCTGTTATTTGTATTTTATTTCCTACCCCTAAAGACAGGGGATCCAAGGAAGAAGAGACAGATGGAGTGAAAGCAGACAGAAAAATTGTCTTGCCATCCATCCAGATATCCTTCTAATTAGATAAAGCACAGGAAAACTGGCAAAAAAATCAGTGTAGGGATGGCAGTTTATTTGTATTAAAAGGCACTGAACACCTACATGAGGTCCAGTGCTAGGGATTTTACACATTTATTTAATAGCAACCAGTTCTGATGAACATCTAAGAGGAAGGAGAGGAAGATAATTTCAGAAAAAAAAAGCATCAAAGCAGCAATGAGTCACATAGCCCTTGTGCAACAGCAATAACACCGCATAGCAACCACTTCTCCAGCAAGCTTGCAACATAGCTGAGCACTGAGGAACAACCAACTGGTCACATCCAGAGAGTAGTGGTCAACAGCTCAATGTCCAGATGGAAGATGGTGACAAGTGGTGTCCCTCAAGGGCCTGTACTGGGACCTGTGCTGTTTAATATCTTAATTAATGACATTCACATTGTGATTGAGTGCACCCTTAGCATGTTCACTGATGATACCAAGGTGTGTGTTGAGGTCAATGTGCCAGAGGGAAGGGATGGCATCCAGAGGGACCTGGACAAGCTGGAGAAGTGGGCCCAGGAGAACCTCATGAGGTTCAACAACACCAAGTGCAGGGTCCTGCACCTGGGTAGGGACAATTCTCATTACCAGTACAGACTGGGAGATGATGTGCTGGAAAGCAGCCCTGAGGAAAAGGACTTGGGGGCACTGGTGGATGAGAAGCTGGACATGAGCCACCAATGTGCATCTGCAGCCCAGAAACCAACCCCATCCTGGGCTGCATCACAAGAAGTGTGGCCAGCAGGGCCAGGGAGGGGATTCTGCCTCCCTGCTCTGCTGAGATCCCACCTGCAGTGCTGCATCCAGCTTTGGAGTCTCCAACATAAAAAACTGCTGCTTTGAGGGATAAACCAAATGTTTTGTTAATACTACTTTTGCTTTCACCCGCTTCCTCTCATTCAATCCAAGCCCTGCTGAAGTCCAAGGGTCTGATGCCCATCACTTTCTGTTCCTGTTGTCTTGAAAGGAAGTTTCTGTATGGAAACGACCATCAAAGCCTACCTCTGCGTAGCTTTTTTCACAGTAAATCCCTTTCTGGATGCTTTTAGAAAGGTTTTTTTGCTTCACAATGCAAGAAGCAGAAGAAATGAGCTAGGAATGAAAGGAGATGCACCACCAAGGGTGTCCATATCTGCAGTCAGAGGGAAAAGGCAGCACAGAGCTCCCTCATACTCACATCAGCCTTTCAATGAACCCTCTCCTCTTCTGAGAGGACAGGCTCCTCAGATTTTACTTTGCAAACACCTTTTCCAGATAATCTTCACCTACTCACGCTCACTTTAAGCCTGACACAAGGGTTAGCTCGTCCATATTTCACTCTCACACACCTGGAAAACAAAGACAAATTTATAGAAGATGACAGAGTGCAGCCTGGTTTTCACCATTGAATTTCTTACAAGTTTCACTGCTTTAGTTCTAAAATCTAAGTATTCCAGAGCATATTAAATAAAGAAAATTAAGGTATTTCTTCAGCTTTTGAAGATTTAAAGTTAAATAACCTCTAGTCTCTCACCAATTTGACATAATGTTACAAATTATCTGAACATTTTATGCCAACTCAGGGGTCAAAGTAACTTCCCTGAAGTTGAGAGGATTTCTCTCATTCACTTGTAAACAGCTTCCTACTTCAGCCATACACTGTTCTGTTTAATTCTCTGGACTTTCTTTAATCTTTATTTCTTTAATCTTTAAATCTTTCAGTGGTCTACTACAGCTTTTAATGATTAAAGCTAGTGATATTAAAAATGCTTCTTTTCAGAGAGAGTCACGATCTTTGATGCTTTTTGCAGCCTCTACTATTAACTGCTCACTTGAAGGAAGAGGCTGCAAGTTGGGAGGAAATTAAATGTTTCCTGCTTAATTTGAGAAGCTGATGTCTGCATTGTGACCCACAGATAAGCAGTGCATAAAAATAAAAATTCACTGACAAGCTTTAATAAATACTTCCCCATTTTCCTGTCGGCTGATTAAGAGCTATTGTTTCTGTGTATAGACCTGGTTTATAGCTTACGGCTCCTGTTTTAAATCCCACAATGAAATCACAGACTAAGGACAGCCAAGCACTCCTGTACTACTCGATGAGTAAAACATACGCCTAGTGCTTCACCTCCAAGACAAACATCAGCATCGCTTCTTCTCAAACCACTTTAATTGGTACCAAGGGGCTCTGGAAAAAGAGCTTTGTTTTTTCCTTCACCAGAAGTTAAAAGTGCTGTTGTACTGTGGTGCCAGACATGAAAAACAAATGTATATTAACCCTTCCCGACCAAGACACCAACCTGAGTCACAAGAAGATGCTGAAAAATAACCAGAATTTTAAGTGCTAATCTCAATCTGTCTAAATACCTTAAACTTAGGTAGATACCGAATAGATTTGGGTAGATACCCAATATCTAGATATCCAAATTTAGACTTTCAGGCTCAAGGTTGACAATTACTTCATTAGCATTAAATATCTCGTTCTGTAAAATTCCTTTTTGTGAGTGCAACAGATGCAACATTTAAGAGCAAAACTGCACCTTTAGTATGGATCAAGATGATAAATCCAGACAGTGCTGCCACCAATGCTCCCCCTCACTTTCCTTTACGTGGCTCATTCACACAGTGACCTGAGACTGAAGTGAAACTGGTTTTTGCTGTTGTATTGATTTTAGAGCAGGAAAATTCTGGGATTTACTGGCTTCCTCTAAATTGGCCCTTCCTGTACAACAGAAAGGACCACATCTGAACAATACATCTTTGCTTCTCTTTTGCAGTCCTTCTCAAATTCCCTTTTCTGGCTCGAACCTTGAAATCTGATTTTCACACTTTGGATCAAGGCTTTAATTTTCTGTCATTAACAGAAAACAGGGTATTAAAAACACCCAATAGAGCCAGAAAAGATCACATTGCCTTACTTTAGAAACTTCATTACTTTGAAGCTTTAACGCAGCTTCCTTTTCTGCACAATCTGAAGCGCAGATGTGTTTCAGAGCACAAAGACTCACATATGAATTTACTAAGGAGTGAAATACTGCCACAGGTATGAAATTATGAAGTTATTAAATGCAATTAGAACCCATCTTCTGGAAACACTGATGCAACTGACACATATTAGTTCAAAAAACAATCTGACTGAAGTACCAGGCTCAGTAACTTGCTGAAGAAAAGTTAATTTCCTACTTGGATAAATTTATTTTGGTACTTGGACAAATTCATAGGAGTTCATAAAGCGATGTGCTTACAAAGTGGGATTGGGATCCCCCAGCACAGCCATCAATTATCAAATCGAGTGAGGAGACACCACATCCACTCTTTTCTAAGATGAGTTTATCCCTAAAAAGTGTTCAAATATCAAGAAATTTAGAGGCATCATCCTCTCAGCAGTGCAGTACTTAAAGCACCACAAGTTCTCAGGCTGTGTTTTTTATAACACCGAAAATGGGAATGCAGAGATGCAAGACAAAGCTCAGAAACGCTGCCTGACTCCAGACCCTCCCCACTATGCTATAAAGTTATTTCTAATTGGGTAAAGAGGAGAAGACGGCTCTTGGACACCTTCCCCAAGTCTTTCCAGTGAATTTGCATTGTGGTCACAGGAACAGCAGCCTACAAAGGAGCCATGTGGACAGTGGTAGTCATCCTGCAGCTCCATCCATCCCACACAATTCTCTCTGTAAAGTTCATTTTTGGATGGATTATCACAGAATCACAGTCATGAAGGTTGGAAGAGACCTCTAAAATCATCAAGTCCAACTGTCAACCCAACCCCACCATGCCCACTAAACCATGGCCCCAAGTGCCACATCCACCGCTTCTTGAACCCCTCCAGTGATGGGGACTTCACCACCTCCTTGGGCAGCACCTTCCAGTGCTTGACCACTCTTGCAGTCAAGACATTTTTCCTCAGATCCAATCTAACCCTTCCCTGGTGCAACTTGAGGCCATTTTGTCTTGTTCCATCACTGGTTACATGGTAGACGAGACCAACACCCACCTCTCTACTCCCTCCTTTCATGAGCTGCAGAGGGGATAAGGTCTCCCCTCAGCCTCCTCTTCTCTAGTTGAATCCCTTCTAGTTCCCTCAGCCGCTCCCCACCATTTGTGTGCTCCAGACCCCTCCCCAGGTTTTTTAACACACAAACCACGAGCAACCTGTTAGCAAGTGAGTCACCAAAGCAGAAGTGAGAATAGCCTTGCCTGCAAAAGTACATCAAAAAAGGAAGAGCTGAAAAGGAGACCAAGAAGATACAATTTGTCTCTGTAAAGATGTAGGTGATGGCAGAGTTTCTCCATCAAGGGCCACCTACTAATTGAGGTGTCCTGGTTTTGCTCAGATAGAATCATAAAATCTATATTTTATTTAACAGAGATGTATTTCTGAGGACTGCAGTGCTCAATGCACACCTTGGTTTAGTTTTAGCTGGGATAAAGTTGGTTTTCTTCATGATGTGAGACTTGAGTTTGGATCTTGAGTTGGGGGATTGGACTAGATGATCTTTTGAGGTCCCTTCCAATCCCTAACGTTCTGTGATTCTGTGATCTGTGGTGAGAATGGTGCAATAACACACCAATGTTTTGGTTGCTGCCATCAATGCTTACATTAACCCAAGGACTGTTTTCAATTTCTTGTGCTGCACCTCTTCTTCCAGCTTCTTCCTTAGAAGAAACTGGGAGGAGAGACAAACAGGACAGATGACCCAAGCTGACCAACAGAAAGTATTTCATACCATAAATGTCACACTCACAATAAATTGGGGAATTTGCCATGAACATCCTCTCTTACTTCAAGGGTTGCCATCCCCAGAGGGTCTCACCCACCATTCGGTTCTCCCCTGTTGCTGACCATCACATTTTCACTGGTGCACAACCAGCAGCTGCTGTGTGTGAGCTGAGTAGAACTTTGATCGTTTTATTATTGTTGAGCCTATTTTTATTACAATTCTTTGTTATTATTATTCGTTTGGTTTATTTTAATCATTAAACTGTTCTTATCTCAACCCACAAGTGTTCTGACCTTTTTTTTTTCCCCATCCAATTCTCTCCCCCACCCCACTGCAGAGAGGGGGAGTGAGCTGCTGTGTGGTGTTTAGCTACTTGCCATTTCAGTGTGAGGGACCTTTATATTTGGGTATTTTCACTTCTGCATTAGAGAAGTAACACTGAAAGGCACCAGTTACTTACAAAAGGAGAAAACAGTCATATCCACAAGCCAAAATAATAAAAGTTAAGGACAGACAAAGTCCAGCAAGCAAGCTAGGATCCTCATCACACTAACACAGGCATTGCTTGACTTATTTCTCAATATTTTAGACTTTAGACCCGTCAGGGACATCTGATGCTTAAAATGAAGAACAGGAGGAAGTTTAATGTAAACGAGTGTTGAGCTGAACTCTGACCCTGTTATTTCTCCATTTCTATAAAAGCAGTCTTAAGTATCATTGCTTCTCAGTAAAGGCTGACACTAAACCCTACAGAGCTATGGGCCTTTGTGCCAAGATGCTCCATTTAGAGACTGTAATGCCCCAAGAAAATCTTCAACCTCAGAAATTCATTATCTGCAACACTAATGAATTGTTCATAGAGCTTCAGAGGAATTTTTGAGCAACAAAATTCCTGTAAGAAATCTATTTAGACTTTTCAAAGTTGCCTTTTGTGGGAGTATTAAATATTTAAAGACCCTATGCAGCAGGATTCTTTTAATATAAATTGGTATAAGAAATGTTTCCCTTGTGAGAGCATAATATTCTGCAATATTATAAATTAATCTTGACACTGTATGGTTTTGTATAAATAACTAACTTCAACTTATGATGAAAACCATGAAAGCGAAAAACAAGAATCAAAACAGGAACTTTAGCTAAGATGAAAGACTCGGCAGCACAGAACAGAAGCAGATGATTCATGCCGTAGGCAACTATAATGTCAATAATTAAACTGCAACAACCCTGAGACATAGCAAAATATCACCACCTCTATTTAATGTTAGTCATGGTATTTATGTTCCATTACAAAATCAAAATGTAATTACAAATTCCCAAACAGCAGCACTCAGGGTATGTTTTGTAAGGGCTGAAGAGTTTCTTTATCAGCTTCGCATGCTATGCTGCTGATAAAAAGCAGTTTTACGCCCTCCATGTGATTAAACCCCTTATGCTTGTCCTGGTTTAGTGGGATGGAATTTTAGAGTCAGTTTTCTGCTGAGGAAATCTGCAATTTTGTAAGGACAAGACCACTCTATTTTCATGGGAACAAAGTTGATAAAAACTTTGTTATAGGTTTCAGCTAGTGCTGCTGTGCAAGTTGCCACGGTGCTCGAGGTCTTCAAGTTCTTGAGATAAAGTTACAGAGGTTGAGGGGAACAGAAACCCAGGGGAGTCAACACCAAGATGATCCCAGGCTGACCAATTAAAATCATTCATACCATAAATGTCACACTCACTATAAATTGGGGAGTCTGTTGGGATGATCCTCCTCTCTTCCTTCTTCTATGGCTGACATCTCAAGAGGGACTTGCTTGCCATCCTATCTCTGAGGCCTACTCCCCCACAAGTATAACTCTGTGGATTTTATATTATAGTTGTTATTAATATTGGTTTATTTTTTATTATTATTTTGTTAAGTCTATTTCAACCCATAAAACTCATTTCTTTTTTCCAACCCTCCTCCCTGGGTGCGGAGGAGGCATCGTGTGATAGAGGAATTGCATAAACCAAGACAACCATGCATCTTCCAAACGCCAGGCAGCTGCATTCAGATCTTTGATGAATACAATCAAAAAACAAACCATAAATAGATACACACATTTCCTATAATGTTCAACAATATCAGTAAGTCTTTGGATAAGGAAAGCAAGGATTTCAAGGCCTGTGAACAGGACCCCTCTTCCCCACAGCAGCCACTTTCTGCCAACAGAACATGACTGAAGTAGGAAAAGAGGAGGAAGAAAAGCCTGAAGGAAGCAAGATGTGGCATCACAGAATCATTAAGGTTGGAAGAGAACTCCAAGATCATCAAGTCCAACCGTTAACCCAACCCCACCGTGCCCACTAAATCATGACCCCAGGTGCCACATCCACGCGCTACTTGAACCCCTCCAGGGATGGGGACTCCTCCACCTCCTTGGGCAGCCCCTTCCAGTGCTTGACCACTCTTGCAGTCAAGACATTTTTCCTCAGATCCAATCTAAACCTCCCCTGGTGCAACTTGAGGCCATTTCCTCTCGTCCCATCGCTTGCTATTGGGGAGAAGAGACCAACACCCCCCTCACTACCCCTTCCTTTTAGGGAGCTGTAGAAGGCAATAAGGTCTCCCCTCAGCCTCCTCTTCCCCAGGCTGAACCCCCCCCAGCTACCTCAGCCGCTCCCCATTATTCAGGTGCTCCAGACCTCTCCCAGCTCCCTTGACCTTCTCTGGCCAAGCTCCAGCCCCTCAATGTCTTTCTGGGAGTGAGGGGCCCAAAACTGAACACAGGATTCAAGGTGCAGCCTCACCACTGCCCAGTACAGGTGCACAATCCCTACCCTGCTCCTGCTGGCCACACCACTGCTGATACAAGCCAGGATGGCATTGGCCTTCTTGGCCACCTGGGCACTCTGCTGGTTCGTGTTCAGTCACTGTCAACCAACACCTCCAGGTCCTTCTCCTCCAGGTACTTTCCAGCCACTCTTCCCCATGCCTGCAGCATCCATGCGGTTGCTGTGACCCAAGTGCAGGACTTGGCCCTTGGCTTTGTTAAACCTCGTGCAATTGGCCTCAGCCCATGGATCCAGCCTGACCAGGTCCCTCTGCAGAGCCTTCCCACCCTCATTCAGCGTTACAACCAGATGTAACTTCAGATGGGACTTCCTTCCCTTCTGTCAACATCTGTCTACCTCCCAAAAGCCACAGATCAAGTACACGGCAGCTCTGCCGCTTTGCTGGCAGCTGGAGGGCATATGGGCTGTCCCCGCAGATCGCTGAGGAAAAGAAGAAGGTGACAAAACCCAGGGAGGGGATGAGGACAGTGGCATCACAGCACAGTGACAAAGGGTGGGTCAGACCACAACACAGAATTAGTGTCACTGATACTATGATAGCAATGTGTAACACCCCATGTGCCACAACAATGAGGTGTCACACCTAGAGTTACAACACAACTGCAGGATCGATGTCCTGGCCAACACTGACCACACAGAGCAGAAGGTATCTGCGGTACATGGCCAAAGTAAGCTTCATATAAGAGGAGATAATGGAGGGATCCAAATATCAAACCACTAAAATAGGCACATCAAATCTTCCCATTTTGCTCATTCCACCCCAAACTCACCTTCTACAAAGCAGAAACAGGAGGCATTCAAGCCACGTGTCATCCAAGATGCCTGGGAATTAAACACCTTCTCCTCCATAGAGGAGTTATTATAGCATTAAACACTCCCTACATTGACCAGGGCATGAAATTCAGCGCAGCCTGCAATCCTGATTCTAATCGAAAAAGCATCCTCTCCTCTTACTGCACCTCCCAGTAAGAGCTATTACGTCTCCTGCAAAAATCAGGTAGAGCACAAATCAAAATGATGTTCCCAGACATCTCCAAAGGAATCACTGACTGGTTTTTGTTAAAAAGTATAAACAAGCAGGTTTTAAAGTTTTCTGCCCTTATAGCTGACACCGTGGAGGCCTCTGTCCTGTCCGTGTGCTTTGGATGTTGGCAACAAGTCGTGAGAATTGTCAGAGCAGACGGGAAAACAAAGCTCAGATCAGTAAGAGAAATCTATATAATAATCTATATTTAAAATAAAAAAATATCACACGACAGCTATTCAGTATTCTCCACCAACACGCTGTGCAGCATTTATAACAGATTTTAGTGCTAGGATATGGTGTACAGATACAACTGAGCTACTACCTGTGACTGTGGAGTTACAGCTTAACTGCAATATTCAAGACCACGAACATTTTACCAAAGGATCGGGCACCGCAACACGCAGAAGTCCGCTACTGCCCAGCCTAAGGCTAAACGAGGCGTCTAAGACAAAAAAAGGACCCATGAATCCCCCACTCGAAGGGACACAACAGGCACCGGCAGCACCTGCGAGCCCTCGCCTGAAGGCGGATCTCCCCTCCCACTGAGGGGATCACTCCCAGCGCCGCTCAGGG
>NW_010206757.1:0-12093 GCF_000695765.1 Mesitornis unicolor
CAGCTCCCTCAGCACCCGCGGGTGCATCAGGGCTCATGGATTTATGGATGTCCAGACTGCTTAACTGATCCCTATCCCAATATTTATCAACCAAGGCAAAATCCTCCTTTATCCTGACTTCCTCTGGGGCCTCAGGGCTCTGGGGCTCCTCAGGACAGTCTCCAACAATGTAGACAGAGGCAAAGAAGGCATTCAGTAACTCTGCCTTCTCTGTATCTTCTGTCACCGGGGCACCCACCCCATTCAGCAGTGGGCCTACATTGCCTCTGGTGTTAGTTTTTGTCTGAAATGTATTTGAAGAAGCCTCTTCTGTTGTCCTAGACCTCCCTTGCAAGGTTCAGTTCCACGGAGGCCTTAGCTTTGGTGTACAGGCATTTCAGGGAGCGAGCTGAGGATGCTGATTTCACCGTAGGAGAGTGAGTGGTGAGAGGGAGTGGGAGAGAGGGAGTTTCCAGCTCCTCCTGTTCATTGCCCATACTGTGTGCGTTGGTGTAGATGCACTTGAGTTAGGTTATCGATTTCACCCCCAACACCAGCATGTTACCCCTTGGCTCATCTCTATAGTGAGCCTGGTATTACCCCCTCCCCTCTTCGAACCTAGTTTAAAGCCTTATCGATGAGCCCTGCCAACTTCCGTGCAAGGATCCTTTTACCCCTTTGAGAAAGCCTGATTCCATTGGTCTCCAGAAGGCTCGGTGGTGCGAAAAACTTCCTAAGATCAAAAAAACCAAAATTCCACTGATGGCACTATTCTCTGAGCCATGTGTTGATCTGGAGTGTTTTCTGGTTCCTACCAGTATTCTTCCCTGCTACTGAAAGGATTAAGGAAAGCACTATCTGTGCTCCTGATCCTTCAACCAATCACCCCAGTGCCCTCAAGTCCCTCCTGATTGCCTTTGCACTTCACTGCTCAGCCTCACCACTACCAACCTGAACAACTAACAGCGGATAATAATCAGAGGGCCATACTACACTAGGGAGTTTCCTAGTAACGTCTCTAACCAGGGCCCCAGGGAGGCAGCCGACTTCCCTGTGGGATGGGTCCGGTCTGCATATTGGATACTCCATTCACCTCAGAAAGGAAACACCTACAACAATTACTCTCCTTTTTTTCTTGACTGGGGAAGCTGTAATACATGGGGCAGACCAACTGACCCTAGGCAAGCCTCTGGATAGGCTTTCTTCAACATCTTCATTTGCCTGGCCCTCAACTTCCAGAGCCCCATATCTATTATGAAAGGGCAACTGGGAAGGTGAGGGAGGCCGGGAGAGGGGATTTTCCTGCCGCGACGAGCAGGGTCCTGCTGCCATTCCCCTTCTATCCCCTCCTTCTGCTTGGTGGCAAGAGGGTAAGGGATCCTGTGTTTCTTGTGGAGCCTTCATCTCATGCCTTTGCCTCAAGGGGTGGCTCTACCAATGGATCTCCCTCTTATACTCTCTAATACTCCTTAGCCTTCTGACCTCCTTTTAGATCAGATCATTCACCTGCTCACACCTCACACAGGTGTTGTCACTGCTGACCTCCTGTAGGAACGACAAACTCAGGCACTCCCTGCAGCCAGAGACCTGGACATGTGCATCTTTGTAAGGGAGCTCCGTCTGAGTTGCCACACTCCTCCTGGTGCTGACCTTTGAATGACTGGTGACCATTTCTATTCCTCTTCTTCACAGTGTCTTGTCAGTGGCAGCTTTGTTTGTGTTTTGGTATCTGTTTTATGATGTTACAAAGACCCTGTAACAATTGAGAAGGTCTGAGCCACAGCTGCTGGCCTCCAGAACTGCACCAGTCTCTCAGTATTGCTGTAGGAACATCCGTGCTGAACTGTAACCCTTGTCTCTTGAGCCCTGATGCACAGATTTGGCACCATTGTACCACTTATTTATTAAAATTGAAAAGCATTCAAAGAAAATGTGTTGTTTTATTATGGTTTGCTATGATGCAGACGTCCACATGGTAGGGTGATTCAGAGATGGGAGCATGTGAAATGATGTGGAATGGTGCACGGGATCTGGTGGGGAGAAAATGTAGCTCCTTTAGGCCTCCTCCCCAAGAAGAAAATGTGCTTCAAAAGGGGACACAGCCCACAGTCATGTCTTTGGGACTGGTAGGAGTGAGCAGACAAGTGGACCTAAAGGCAAGCAAGCCCTAGAGCAGGAGAAGGGGATGTCAGGTGCTTCCCGCTGCAAATGATTCAGCTGCATTTTTAGCAGAATCACTGAGACCACGGGTGGCCACCATTTATGTAGCTGAAACAGTGGGTGGATTGGAGTTTGGCTTGGGAGATTTAACTGTAGGTCCTATGATGCATTTATTACTGCTTCCACAGGAAGCAGAGAAAACGTAGTGCACCTCATGGATGCCTCTGTTACTGAAACAGTGTGCTCAGCCCTCACAGAGCCATGAAATTGTCACCCTTGGTTCATCCTTGGTGACTGAGCACCTGAAGAAGCTCCCACCTTCCAGGAAGTGCTGCAGACTGTGGATTTTTTGCTGGAGGGGAACAGCAAGCTCTTTTCAGTGATGCACAGTGGTGTTACATCTACTGGTAATTCATTTCATAACTGGAAGGAGCCATTAAATGATTAGAAGATTAGCGGCAGTAAAAGTTCCTTGGCATGCAGTGATAGGCCCAGCCAGGGAGCTCCCAGAAAGTTCTAGCTGTTAGGTGAGTGTGTGGCAAATTCATTAAAATACAAGATTTACTGCTCTTCTTGCTAAGCAGCAAGGCAGATCAGACCAGTTATTTTCCTGGTATAAGGTTGCTCCACTGCCAAAATCTGAGTTAGAAAGTTGGGGAGCCTGAGCAGGAGCTAGATATGGGGCATCTTGCCTCCTCTTACCGGGAGTCTGAGCAAATGCCCCCTCACAGCTCTCCAGAACAGCCAGCCGTAGAGGCTTCCTAAAGCTCCTGAAGGACTTCTCAGCCAGTGATCTCATTATACTGGAAGATAGCCAGAGACTGTAACAGGAACTTTCATCAATGTTATTACAGCCTTGATCTGAAACACCTCACGTTTTTTTCTTTGCAACAAGCGAGTACGTACACGCGTGTTCACTGATGCACTGTCCTTTCAAGGCTTGTTTTTAGGTGTGCAAGGATTTCTCACACTCAACCAAAATTGCCAGATCCTGTGTTGCTTGAACATAACACAAGGAGAAATGACATCTCCCCTGGGTCCATCGCTCTTTCCTCACATGAGGTAGGCAGCCAAGCAAGCAATTCACTTCCTGTTTTCAATTTAAGACGCATTAGAGAAGTAGTTTTGGCACTGCTGGTGCAGCTCGCAGCTGGAGCTGGGAGCCGTGGCTATCTGCCAGAAAGCAGCAGCTGTGCCCTCAGAGAGGGTGAGCAACCACCTTTGGTAGAACAGGCTGCACTGGTGGCCTCTCACATTGATACTACTCATCTCAGGAAAAGTGAGTGTGATTATGTCCCCTCAGTGCTGTAAAGGATTAGCCCAGAAAACAATCAGCTCCAAACTGGAGTTGAAAAGCTACTGTACTACTAAGTGCAGTAAAGAAGAAAACCACCTAAACTAGGTAGGACCAGAACTGTGACCCTCTGTGTTTCTCATCCTTCTGCTGACACCAACACAGCAACAAGCAGGTAGAGCCAGTGAGGTAAGGACTGGCCTTGTGAGTACTAATACAATGTGTGCTGTTCTGTGAAACATCCACTCTAACACCTCTGCCTTCCCTGTTCAGTAGTGAACTTACTTAACTGGAAAGCAAAGACAGAGTAGGCTGGCTGTGATGTACAGCCAAAGCAAAACTCATCTAATCTTTAAACGTGCTGCCTTTAAGGCACCATGAGGCTGTGCCCATAGAGAACTCAGCAGCTTAAGCCCCTTAATACTAAATTGTTAGTTGTATATTTAACAGTGTTTGTGCTAGTAGCGATGATTCACTGGCTGGGAATCAAAATGTTAATTTCAATAAATATCTAGTGAAGGAAGAATGCAGTCTCAGTACTACATCCGTTACTCTAAGAGCTGTTTGCTTTATTCAGTTTGGGAGCAAGCTCAAATGCGTCTGTGCTTCAGCTGTCAATTAACTTGCTCTCCCATGAGTTGAATTAAAAAGGGTTGTCTTCAGGATTCTGGCAGAGGAGATGCAGAAAGTCATGACAAGGCAATTTGTGATGCTACCAGCTCTTGCTACTGAAACTCATTACCCATGTGCCCGAGTCAGAGAAATCAAGGGTTTAACCAGCTATGGCTTCAGAGCAAAGGCCAGTCTTTACACTGAAACCAGCTTATGCTGCCAGTGAAGATCAATTTGGCACTGACACTACTGTGGTGTGGGCAGCTGAATACTTGGGGTGGAAAACTTCAACACAATGGGGAAGGCAAAGTGCAGGCACCTGTAACTGGTACCTCTACCATGCTTTGTTTGACTGCTATAATCACAATGTACTCAATTATATTAAGATCGCTCTGCTTGGAGATGCATATCTCACATCAGATATGGAGGTGGTCAAGGTCAAATTCAATTTACATTTGCTTTCTCTCCGCATTTCACACTTCATTGCTCAGCCACACTGGCAAGGTGGTTTCCAAAACTGAACAGGCAGGAAAGTGTGATGCTGTAGTTTTTTGGTATGCTGAAATGACAGTAAAATAACATTACCTAACCTGCACAGCAAGAACAGAAAAGGGAACTCAAACACAGAGCATCTCAGAATTTGGTAATCAAAAAAAAAATCCAAAATAAATAGCTGGCATCATTAGGAAATATGCAGTATTTCTCCTGTATATGTTTGGTGAAAATAACTTCCTTACCCACAGCACCTGGTCAGCATGCCTCAATTATAACTTCATTAAGTGCCTTACTTCGTGAAAAATTTTTCCTCCTTGTTCTCATTGAGACCACCACTCATGACCAGCCTTGAAGTGTAACCAGTAACAATGGTGTTCCATTTTTTTTTCCTCCGGCTGTTAGGTCTCAGTACCACTGACATGAGCAGTTCTGTTGAGTGCGCTAGACAGACCTCACTGCTCTGGACTGTCAGGGTCCTCTTTTCTGCCTCAGTTACTGAACAGCTATGAGTTCTTGAGTTAAAGTAGATTTTAAAGCTTTATTGGTCTAAATAAAAAATGTACAAAATGTTTTTAAAAGTGAACATGGTTAGTTTTCTGCCATTTAGCAAAACCAAGGGAACACAGAATCCAGGACACACACGGAGCTGCTGACCTTGTAACATCAGGCCTTCGCCTCCCAGAATGCAGGCTTTCGCTCAGTGAAACACCTAACTTGCTGCAGGGGCTGCAGTCTTCTGACACAGCCTGGCCAGCAGTCCAGCCATTTGTAAAAGTGAGTTCACACCTTCTGCTATCTTCATGTGAGTGTAACCGATTTCCTGGAGATAAAGACATTGTAAAATCTCCTGTTTTCTCCCACAGTCAATGTATAGTATGACTAATGACAAGACAGAACATAGCCCTAACTGCTAAGAGATCAACTTCAGAGTCACTTGAACTTTAAGAGAAGCGTATCTTATCAGGTGCATCAACGAGCATGCCTTTTTTTCTTTTCTTTTTTTAAATCAAAGTCTGTATTTCCCCACTTCCTTGTAAGGAGCAAGGTGCATATATTTGGGGACAGGTTTTAAGTCTGAAGAGTAATTTCATTACACCAGTTCACCATTTTTCAATTGGCTGTTAATAAAATATTTTACTATCTATTCAAAGTATGCGCATGAAGAAAGTTCTCAAGGACCTATTTGAGGCTTTGATGTAAATAATAAATTCACTTAGCATTACATTTGCTATTAATTCTAGTTGTTCACTAAAGTGTCTTTAGGCAAGTCTGCAGATGTTTAGACTTTAAACCTGACCCTTCTTATTGACAAGCTGATGATGCACAATGGGAAACAAAGCAGTAATAAGAAGTTAAGAAATACTTTTTTGGTACTAATATATAGAAAATCTGAAACAGAAAACCCTAAGGAAGCCGCTGTATTAGGGATCACATCCTCTTCTTAAAAAGACCCAAAAGACCCCACCAGAAGCTATGTTAGTACTGACCTTTATAAATTCCAGTTTCAGATATTCTGCCATTTGAAAAGTTTTACAAACACGAAAGATGTTGCCAATCACATCTTCTGGAGAGTATCCAAGTCGCCACAGGTGAGCAAGAATCTGTGTAGGTAAGAATAATCCTACATTTAACTGCAAAACTTATCAGATGAGTCAAGCATATTCACTTTTGGAACAGCTGTATATAACTACTGGAACTGCATGTACTACTTAGCAAAGGATTTAACCTCAGTTGTTTAGCAAGTAATTCCAATACAACTTGCTTTTTTTGCTTGTTGGCTTATTCACCTGAACAAACCCCTGCATGAAATTGATTTAATTCATCGACTCATCTACACGGTATTGCCCTTATCTTAAAAAAACAACACACAAAGTGAATTCCTCAAAACAAACAAAAATGACGTAGAGAAAGTGTCTGTCTATGCAGACACAACACATGAAAGCTAACCTTGTACGCTTCATCAATATTTGCATTTATGCAGTGTTGGATCATTTCTTTCACAAGCAGAGGATGAGGCTCGTCACATACCTGTATCAAAGAGAAATATTACACTTCAAAATATTAGAACACCCTGTGTTAAACCCTTGGTATAACCAAGCTTCTATACAGTTGAAGTACTGAATCAGACACATTCTATAATACAGATTAAATTTTAAGTCATGTAACTTCTCTGGTAACACAGCTATCCTGCCATGGCAGACTCCACAGCACAAAATCAGAATACGCAAGTTATTCCAAAGTTATTACTGTGAATTTTCCCAGCAGCTACATGATTTGTGCACCTTGAGAGAGCTGGAAAGCACTTTTTTTACAGCCTAATGCTGTAATTGGTACATACCTAATGCTGCCTGCAAACTGGCAAAGCACTTTCAAAGGCTTAGGTATGTGACCGCAGGTCTCGCACGGCTGTAGTGTTAAACTTCTAGCACCACTGCTTTACACTATTACCAACCTTAAAGACATTTTCACTGTTTATAAAGCCAAATCCAGAATATGTGGACTGTAAGTTGTTTAATGCCTGTGAAAGAAAAAAATAAGACTTAATTTACTTTCTGAAGTGTTCTACTTCTCACTGCCCTCCTCAGGACGACATACACTTTTCAGAAAATGATGCCTAATTAAGTAGTTTTCAATTAAGCAACAGAGTAAACTGCAAATATATTCAGACTTTGATTCCTCCCGCAAATTTGGTATCCAGTTTGCACCAATTCACTTTTAAGGAGCAGATACACCTTAAAACCTCACAAAACCAAATAGTTTAGTTACTGTTGTGTCACAGGTCACATCCCCTTTGCTTTACCTCTCCAAAGATAAATCCTTGAGCGCCACAATTCAAAGGTGTTTTTGCCTTAAACAGAAGCCTTTGTTTCATTGTCTTTCTTCTTTTACCTGTCTCATATCTCCTTGGGCTGTGAAGATGATGGCTTCTAGCCCGTCATCTGTATATGCTACATCCTCTTTCTCAACAATTTTCAGTAGCCTTGCCAGGATTTGTGAATCTGTCAGCTTGGTGTAACGCAGCACCGCACATCGGGATTGAATAGGTTCTGAGGATAGAAATCAGTAATTAGCATTTCCCTCTTTTCTCAAAAAACAACAAACCATTTATTTTCATCTTGGAATATGGTAACTCCCAACTCTTCCTTTGTCTTCTTTTAAAGAACACGTCCATTCCAGACAGAATATAGCATCTCTTTAAGTATATACAATTGTTACAGTCCTTCACTTTACCCCAAATGTGCTACTTGAGTTTTCCCAGATCTTTGCAAATATATATGAAGCTCAGCTTCTTCTGTTCTCCTGGTATTCTGAACGTATATGTTTATCATTGCTAAACAAGAAAAGTCTAAAGGTCTACAACGTGTTAGCCTATGGGCAAACTTTTATGTTTCAGAAAGCAGGACAACAAAAGAGGTTCAATATCCATCATATATCTTAAATTGTAGCAGAGTTGGATGAAGATTAAGCCCAAAGTATGAGAAATCTGCTTCTGCAGTCATGCACAGCACTATCCATCGAAAAAGCTGTTCAGATGGTTCAGCAACTACACAAATACATTCTTTTATTAGCTGGATGTACAGGTGGGTTGATTTTTCAGAAGTATCATGGTTTCTTGCCACAAGTAGGCCCAATGTATTTCTAAAAACTGCCTTGGAAGTTAGCCCACAGTATGAAGAACATAGGACAAAAACTCCCAGGGAATAACAGCAATTTACCTATGATTTTGTCAGAGGCATTGCATGCAAGTGCGAAGCGTGTTGTTTTGGAATAAATTTCCATTGTTCTTCTCAATGCTTGCTGTGCTCCATCTGTCATGCTGGGAGAGAAAAGAGTTAGGACAAATTTTGCCCTCCACTGACTTATAGGTGCAGCCTAATAAATATTTTTAGTGTATTAAACAGTGCTTTGTAAGTTACTTGATTTTCTGGCTTGATAAACTAAGCAGCTTTTTCTAGTCGTGTGAACAAATTAACCCACAATGCAGGTAGTCACCAAGACCTCCCTAAAACTAACACACAAAATAAAACCATTAATACTCTGAAGAATACTGCTAAGAATACTACTACTTAAGTATAGATGGGGGAGAATGTCCTGTTTTCATCCAGTGAAATTGTCTTCTTTTCAAAGAGAAAGAGCCAGTAAAATGGAAGATTCTATTTCATACCCAGCTAAATCACAAGGTGTTTCACCCCAATATTCAGCATCTCCTTTGAAGCAATGAACTCTGCTTGATATGAGTAGTCTTACAAGAATACATATTTATTTCCTAACAAATTATTTTTGTTATTGTGATAGAAACATCTAAGACTGTCCAAGACAGCAGCTCTGCAGGACAGATACAATGCAATTGCTGATGTTAAGAAAACTACAACATACCTGTCTGCTTCATCAAGGATGATGATTTTATGCCGACCTTTTGGAAGTGTGACCTTTTGCTGGGCAAACATTTTGATTTTGTTTCTCACAACATCAATGCCTCTGGAACAACAATTTAAGTGATTCATGATCAGTTGGGTGAAATTTCATAATAGACTTTATTCAGCAGCCACAGTAACTGAAGTGCTCCTGAGCTCCCTCTTCTCTGGCTTTTCGTTCCTGCCCCTTCAGCTGTGCCAGTGTAACTGCTGTGAAACCATGCTGTAAACCAGACTGCCCGATTCAGGTTTAAACACCAATACTGCTCGTTTTTGGAAGGTTTGAAAAAATAATTTAACAGTATCAGTGCATATGTATGTATCAGCAACCTTACAGTACTGCCAAAAAATTACTTACGTTTGGCAAAAGGTAGGGGCAATAAATGAACAAGGGTAGAAGCATTTAATACTGCTTTGCTACTCTGACAGTACTTCACACAGCTACATCCACAGACCCAGCTATAACTCAGAAGAATTTAAGAAAAACAGTTGGACAGACTGCATCATTTTAGCACAACACAGGTGCTTTCCTAAACAGAGTCCTGAAAAAGACTTACCTAAAAATAAAGTATTTTACTTTGTTGTTCTGTTTAGAAAGTGAATGTTGTTATTATTCTATAACTGATAGTGACAAAGGCAAGTAAAATGTATTGTACTCATAAACAGCCCTCCAGGAAATGTCCTCAGAATATTTCAGGATGGGTCTGCTACAGAACTTAGGAAATATAATCAACCCCTCGTGCCTGATTCTTAGAGTTAGTATCCTCTACATACTTAACACTCTTATCCTACCTCTTAATCCCCTGATGTCCTTACAGTGCTAATTTCTATCACTTCACTTTTTTTTTTAAGCACTGGAGTGTTCTGTTACAAATAACTTTTTCACTTTTCATTCTTAGGAGGATCTTCATGAATACAGGGAGCTTAACTCTTTAAAGCAAATTAAAGAAAACAGTACCATTATGGATTCTGCACTCCGTCTGTTTATATTTTTGTGTATGAAAGTTTGTAAAACATGAAGTAATAATATCTATGTTGATAGGTGGACACCAAAGATTGCCTAACTTTAGTTGGAATTAAAATAACTGAAGTTGCATTAAAATAAGTACTAAAGGCCTTACTATAGCACTAAGCCTATCATGCTGGCCTGAGTTGAACTTAAAACAAAAGTGGATACTTGCTACTTCGTTAAAAGTTCGATGAGGTTTATTCATTCTCACCTGTCATTTGAAGCATTCAGCTCCAAAACAGCATCCTTTAATGCAGGACCAAGCAGAGCACGAGCCAAGCAGAGGATACTGGTGGTTTTACCTGTTCCTGGGGGACCCTAGAAATGCAAAATGCAACAATTGCTGTTAAATTTAATCTCATATTCTAAGCTGTGCTTTCTAAAACACTCCCCAGTCATGATAAACAGCTGCAACAGAGGAACTGCAGAGCAAACACCAGATGAGAAGCTGCCTGAGTTCAGGATCCTGCCTCGAATAAGGGAGAAAAACACTGCAGGGAGCAGCACGACACATGCCTCAACCGGCAGCACCTGTGGGCCAGGTCAGTTTTTAACAGAAAGCTGCTCCTTATTTGTGTACTCTGCCAACACCACTGCTCTGTGACTGTACAGCTAACATCTTTCTGACCAACACATTCAGGCACAATGCAAATCTATACTGGGAGGCCTTTGTGGCTAGATTTCAGAAGCCAGGCCCAATGTTGTGAAATACAGTACAATACAGCAATACTTACAGCAATTATAATATTTGGTACATTCCCCTCTTTTGCAAAGACCTAAAAAAGAATAAAAATTTTAAAAATTATGTAACAAAATAGCAGGAACAACTTCCAATTTTGTTTTAATAATGAGAAACAGAACTACAATTCCTTCCCTCTTGCTTTCATTTTTGAACCTTGCTACTTTCATAGTATTTTTTTAACTGAACCATTAGAAGCCAGTCCCTAGAATAATATTAAAAAAACTTAAAAACACTTAATCCCACAGGTCTTTAGTACTCTTACTTTCTCTTTGCATCTGTTATCCATTTGCTATCATAAGCTTTCTGTTAACAAATACTGTGTTCCCAAACTAATTTGTCAAGGAAAATATTTTTCTTCCAGGAAACCATTATGTTTATGTTTCTTTCTGTTGTTAGATAAATTATATTTATTAAATGAAAAAATATTATTGTAACAGCTACAAATTTTCTAAGTTGTATCAAAACAGGACCAATTTAAACATCCCAACCAAGACGACATTATTTCCTTGGAACACCACTCAAAAATGTCCCGAAATAAGTAATTTAATATCAGAAAGTTCTACTGACATACTCAAATGTTGATGTAACATACAAAAGTGCTTTCATTGCTTTGTAGATCTATACAGAATTATGGGTTTTTTTGAGCTAGCCCATAAAAAAACCAAAGGGACACACCTCCAGCCTGCTCACAGTATCTTCATTTCCAACTATTTCGCATAGTTTCATGGGTCTGTATTTTTCCACCCTGTAAAAGTAAAACCCCACACACTTCAGCACATCCAGGAAAACTTTAATAATGCTTTACAGTAACAGAAAATCAGTATTACATTAATATAGCATGGGACAAAGGTGACTTGATGTGTCTTTAGCACAAACACTGCAGGGTGCCCCTCACTGCTAAGTGCAGCATGCCACAACACTGACTCTTGAAAGGTTGGTTTATTTCCATTAGAATAAAAAAGGAAGAGGAAGGAAAAAAATGCTCAACTCAGACACAAGTTCACTGCCTCAGTCTGGTAAGACAGGGCCAAGGAGAGATACTGCCCTGTGTGCTCTCTCATAATTAACACAAGGCAGGGCTGACTTTGTCTGGACTCGATAGGGACTTCTGGCTTTCTACCCGAGGCCCTCTCCCCACTCCCACCCTACAGGCCCCGGCGCTGCCTGGGCAGGTTACGGAGTGCAGGCAGAGCCCTCACCGCTGCCAGAACCCCGAACTTCCCAGTCAGACCCAGCTCCTGCAGTCCAGCGGCCACGGGGGAGAAAGCGCTGAGTGTCCGGGCCTGCCCAGGGCAGGAGACAGGACCAGAGTCACCCTACAGATGGGAAAGCTCGACCCGCTCAGCGGAGGCGCGACTCCCCCCCCCGCCTTCCCGCCAACGGTACG
>NW_010206758.1:0-12851 GCF_000695765.1 Mesitornis unicolor
ACCTGCAGGGGTCCTACAGGAAAGCCGAGGAGGGTTTTTTTTTTTCCAGTGCAGGTAGGTATAGGACATGGGGGAAGTGTTTTAAACAGGAAGAGGGTAGATTTAGACTGGATATTAGGAAGAAATTCTTTACTGTGAGGGTGGTGAGACACTGGCACAGGTTGCCCAGGGAAGCTGTGGATGCCCCCTCCCTGGAAGTGTTCAAGACCAGGTTGGACAGGGCTTTGGGCAACCTGGTCTAGTGGGAGGGGTTGCTGCCCATGGCAGGGGGGTTGGACTGGATGGTCTTTAAGGTCCCTCCCAACCCAAACCATTCTATGATTTTATCTGATCCATACTTTAAATTACTCTTTTTCTAAATTTTAGGTTTAAAAATTATTGAAAAAGGAGCCAGATGTATACTGACTGACAATTACCAGACAATGCCAGTAGAATTGGTTTTGGAGTCATGATAGAAAATTGGTAAGCTCCTGAATATGTTCCTCTTTTTTTATTACATTAATGGTACACTCCACAATCATCAAGTTCCTCTACTGAATCAGTTACTCAGGATGTGAAAATGAGGAAGCTGGCTAATGCTGATAAAGTAATTTCATAAAATACAAAGAATAAGTTAATAGATTTTGTGCTTCTGCATGATTTTGCATGTTTGTAAAAATTACTTTGAGTTATCCTTTCAAACATAATTACTCTTACATAATTTTCTTCAACTCACATTCTTTCACTAAACACAGTAAAACTATGGTTGGTGATCTTGCCAGGTTTTTGCTACCTTAAGAAATGAGACAAATGATAGATATTTCTGTTTCTGTTTCCATGTCCTGATCTTCTAAACTGGAAATGAGCAGGGATGTTGGGCAATCTTTTCCAGAGAGCCGCATGATTTGTTTGAAATTAGGCTTTGCTGTGTGTTGCCTTTATTAAGCAGTGCTCTCTTTATATGTGACTCAGGTTTTAAGTATGATTGAATGACCCTCTCTTTTCCCAGCTGAAGTAGGTGATGATCATTCCACTCTGGAGTAAAAAAAAAAATCTAATCACAGCAACACAAACAACATGGGGAGACTCTAGGCTGAAGAAGGTACAATTTAGAAGCCTAAACATCAAACAACATAAAGAGATATATGGAAAAGATAGAGATAAATACAGTCAGCCATCCCCAACTACCCAGATAGATTCCAGTAGGTGACGGGATTCATTGCCTATATTCATATCAAAATAAGCCTTGGAAGAAACTTAGGGTTTTTAAGGCTTGCACAGTAGTAATGAGAGACAACTAAGAGAAGCTCTGCTTGCCACTTAGTGCTACTAGGTGTCCCATCAGCCTCTATAGTTGTGTGGTTTCATGATCTTTCCAAGTAACATGGCATACATGATGATCTCTAATGCGTTTTATTTAAGGTTTAAACAGACATCTGCTGGAAAGAATACACTGAAATAAAACTATGCCAAAGCTATTATACAGTCTATTTTAATGGAGTTGCTTATATCTTCAACTGAAACACTTAACACTCCATTAAATATTGTATCTTCCTACACAGTTCAAAAGCGTGGCAAAAACAGCAATATCAGAGTTATTGCCTCAGTTACTTCCCATGGAGTGTTAAGAGCCCTGACCCAGCAGAAGGTTAGCTGTGTTTTAGAGCCCCAAGTTAGATGACTTCAACTAAGATGCCTTAGTTAGATGCTTTCATTTGATTCACTTGAGCCTTCAGTAGAAACTGGGGCATTTTGCTGCAAACACAAGCAGTATCTTAGTGCCATTTTGTAAGTCAGTATTTCCATGACTGGCTTTAGTTCAGAAGCTTGTACCCAGTGTCTCTCCTCATTTTTCGCTATGCAAGTCAAAAATAAACAGCATCATCATCATTGTGTGTTCATGTCTTTTTAATTTTTTTGATAGAGCTAGCATCTGCTTTGTGCAGCTTCCATATTTTGCCAAGGCCACAATTTAAAATCGCACCTCAGTAATATGTTACTCAGGCTGTTGAATAGGAGATGAAGCATCTGCTGAAGAGCATGTTTACACAACACCTTTGGAGAAATGAGCACAGAAGAAAGGCACAAGCTGTTAGAAAATATCAGTTTATATCATTGGCAAATAAAAGGGATTTGAAAGCACAGTCAACCTAAAGAACTTAGCCTCAGCTATAAAGAACTGAATGGAAGTATGTAATTTTTATATTCATCAGATAATTTAGAAGCTGTGCTTAATTTAGTGAGAAGGAAAACTAGTACTATAAACTGGGCACATTTTACATATGCAAACTTACTTTGGCCATAAGGTTCAAGAAGGAGCCATATCAAATGATATGCTGATTTGGCAAGCATACTAACATGATCTTAATTAATAACTTTTTTATGCTAAGTTTTTTGAATAAACTTCTGCCTAGAGGCTGTATTCCAAAATACCAGGATTTTTTTTATTTTAAAGCCTTCATCCAGAGACAGAATAGATGTGGGAACATTTCTGGTTACAATCAGGATGTTCCTCCTGTGAGGGACTTGCATGCTTTGAGTTGTCAAGCAAAGTTTTAAATTTCTTCTCCGTTCATTTAATTCCCTAAGTTTCAACAGCCTTTTACAGTCACCAGTTACTGAAGCTGCAGTTCAGTTACTGCAGCACACTCCACAAAGTCAAGCTTCTGAAATCCATGAGTGCTTTCTTCTCTGCTGTTATACCTCATGCCAGCAAGTACAGATGACAAGTTGTTAAATACAAGAGAGAGGTGTTAGCAAAAAGAATTTTATTAAATACAAGACTTATATCTGACCTGCTTCCCCAAAACCAATTCTGTCTCCGTAGCAACAGCCATAAGCGTGTGACAAAACATTTGGGATTTCTCTAAAGAAAAATTTAAATACTTAAAATGTCACTTTTCAAGGAAGCATCATATTTTATCCTCAAACAAGTTTCAAAAGCATGTTTACAGGAAGACAAGCCTTGTGGCTTGTAAAAAAGCTTCATTAGCAAATGCATGAAGCTCAGTCCCCACAGCAAGCAGAGTCAACTGCTGCACAGGCATGAGAATTCACACTTACTCCATTAACTTACCTGTTCTGGCAGCACTTTAGGAGTGGGGAGGTATATCTTCTGAAGTCAAGTTTAGAACAGCTCTAGTATGGTAATCACAAATTTTACCACTATGTTCTTTACATAAAATAATCCAGAAGTACCTTCACAGTTTACTACAAATATTTCAAAAGTGTAAGAGGGGAAATACTCAAAATTATTCTTACCTTCTATTACTAAATAAAATATAATTATAACATAGATGAATTTGCCACTCCAGTGTATACCATCATTAGATTACAGATTACTGCAATGAAAATCACAGACAACAAAGCACATATTTATGTTTAGAAACTGCTCAATGGTCTGTTCCTGTATTATTTCAATTATGGTTATTATATCTTTCCAAGTTTTGTGAAATTAATATGAAGCTTTCTTCACAGCTGATGATCTGATACTCAGAAATCAAAGTCATTTACCAGTTTTTAAAACTTCTTAAAAATTCTCCCAAAAGCTACTTAATAATGAAATTATCTTGTATCTCATGTCCCACCTCTACTGGTTAACTTAGACAACTCACTGTTTTCAACTGGCAATACAATTGTTTGTTAGTATCTCAATGTTACAGCTGTGGGGGTAAAAAAACCAAAACCAACATTTTTAGTTTTTTTCTTATATAATTTACCATTTCTATGTATTTGAGTATGTTTTTATTATCTGTTCACAGGATGGATTTTGAACACCAGCATAACATTATTCCAGGTTATAAAGACGTACATCTTATTGTCATCAGCAAACTCCAGCTGCTGGAGGAAAGGGCAACAGTCCTATTTGCAGGTCTGTAAAACTGACTATTATACTGGTAATGCTTCTACAACTCTATTTCTCATCCTTGTCCAGTAATAGATGGCATGTTAGTATTAAACATTTACAAGACAAAATTTCTAAGTAGGCAACAATGTAGGTATATGGTGGGTTGCAACTCTAGTGTGGTTTTAATATTATCTTATTTTTATTTGAGAAATTATGGATGGTACCTCCTTTTAAATGGGATATTGAGAACTTAAACTTTGCCATCTGATGAAGTGAAAAGGAGCCTCTGAATAATTTTGTATCTGCCCAGCAGGAGCTGACAGACTAGGGAGCATGCAGCCTCCCTTTTTGTCCCTGCACTGAAGAACAGGATCAATGACCCCAGTTACCAATCCTTCCCTGTCTTGGGCACCAGGCTATTTTAATGGCTCCAAAAAAGTGCTCCTCAGACAACAATTAAAGGCATTTTTTAAGGCCTGAAAAGCACATAGTCCAGAGAAGACAGGGTCAAAAATAGTCAAAGAACAAGAAAGCAGAACTAAGGAAGTGACAGTACCAGATAATCTTCATGCTAATAGCAGAAATCTGGGGGGGTTTGCTGCTGTTGTTTCCTATAGGTTCCCTTTACTCAAGACTTTTAATGCACGTTTATATTTGTTTCCACCACTCAAAATAGTAACCTACTCATGGTTAACCTCAAACAGCAAGAAAGCAGTATCTCTCTACAAGCTCAAAAAGGACACGTAGCTTCTGCAGCACAAGTACGAATGCTGGGTCACCTGTGGGCAAGTGAATTAACTGCACAACCTCTGTCCATCTCCCTTCCCTTTCCATAAAAAAAAAAAACAACAAAAAACTAATACTGTTCCTCCACTGCCAGCAAATGCGGCTACTGTGATAGTCTCACATAGTACCTGTCTGGGCTACTGTCTCCCAGAGGAAACTTGCTGTATTCCTCACTGAAAGGTTACAGATGCAGTCTTTTTCCCAAAAGTATGAAACAAGTTTACACACCTAAAACCTGTCAGATTTTTAAATTCATACTGAATATAGTGATATATCATCTAGTTTGCCTCCCAAAAAAATTTGCCTCACTGAGACCATGCAGGGGCAAAATGAAGTTTGGAGTGGTATCTATAAGCCTACCATTTCCTAGCCTGACTGGTGACCTAAATAAAACTTTCAGTATTAGGTTTTTCCAAGATGTAATTTATACTATGGCTGTCAGGAGTTAAGATAGCAGTTGCCATGGAGCTTTAATCTTTTTTTAGGCTTTAGTCAAAGGAAGCTGGAAATCTGTATGCTGAGGAAAACCCTGCTCAACAGGATTTTATTTAAATTGGCACAGGATTTTATCCTAATTTCTCTACTGAAATTGTTCTCAAAGGTTCTAGAATTCTTTTTATTTTATTCTGTTTCTCAGCAGATGAAAGTTTCCTTCTAGGCTTCTTAAATCACACTACATTCAACCACTCCACTCCTACTAGAAACTGTAACTTTCTACTAGTCTTAGCGTGTGCAGCTAACCACTGTAGTGAAATTCGTTTCATCAGTTTTACTATTTTCAGTGGAGGTACTCCATCAGTATGCAGAAGCAAAACTTTGGTGAGGATTTTATTTTCTATGTGCCTGTTAAGTGCTTCATCCCTAAACTGGAAAACAAGTCTTTGGAACAGGAGAAGTAATTACAGTTTGAATCTGTGTGCGTGCTACTTACAACTTCCTTGATGTACATTTCAATTAAAAAGCATGCAATGCATGAAGTGCATCTCTGAGAAGTATGAAATTGGCCATGCCAGTCAGTGATGTTCTACCTGAACACAGTTGTAGCAGAACAGAGATGCAGTCCAGTCTAATACTCGCAGTTAAAGCATTGCTAACTTACTTAAAACTGAACTTGCCTTACCCAGTAAACAAAAAGAATGCAGAAATAGGTAGAAAAAAAATGCAGAATTTGTCTAAATAAACTTTTAGAACTCTTACCCTACACCCCAATCAAAAATTAGAAAGGATTCAGATGCAATATGACCTTAAGAAGATACTTCAGAGGCAAATGACAGCTTCACTTAATGAAAAAAGCCAGAATTTCCACAAAATAGAACTGTTTACTGGCCAGCTCTAATGAAAATCCATAATCCTTGAGACGTTCCAAAGACGGCAGGGTAATAAAAAAATTAGCATAAAAGGTAAGACTTCAAAATTTCCAACTCTTTCATGGCCTGTATTATAAAAGAGGCATGATAGTACAAAATAAACATCCTTTACCTTCTAGGATATGCAGGTCTGTGGGACTTGAACTGCTGCACAGCAGCAGCTGGTTTTACTACTGACAGCAAAATCTCTTACCTAACTAGCACTGGAGAGAAAAACAATTCCTGGGGTTTTGAGCGATAGCCCTGATCATCATGTTGAGAGGAGAAGATGCAAAACCAAGCGCTCGTTCCATTGGAAAAAAGACTTATTTGGAGAAGTATCCACTAACAGCTGGGAAGAAAGAGAAAACTGGACAGTCCAATGAGTAAAGGCACAAGGAGCATCTCAGACCTCTTTAGGACAGCTATTCAGACTTCATTGTTCACTGTCCCCAAGAAAAGCTATGCACTGTTAATAGGATTCAGAAAGCCCTAATGGTCAAAGTAGCTCAAAGGACGTTTTGAGGGGCGAGGTGAAGAAGAGGTGTGTATCTTCAAGAACAGATGCTTTACTCGAATTCCGTGGAGATACACATCTCCATTCAAGGTTTTCAACTTTCTTGAGTTACACTCCTACAGGAAACTCCCACAAAACAGCAAGCGCTACTTTTCTACCCTCACCTGACTAGTCTAGTGCAGACCTTCCCAACATCCATCTCGGTTAATTTGCCTGGTCTGTGACATCCCACAGACCATACCTGGCTGGCCTCAGCTCTCCTCCATGGAGACTAGCCAGGGTTGCTAGTCCTGGCAGAGAAAGGTTTGCTACTTCTGAGCTATAGCACAAGCAACTTGCTTTTTCTGTGCCCACAATACATTTCTTTGCTGACATTAACCAAGTAGGTATGCTGCATTTCAGGACAAATGAAGTGCCAAACTGCTCATTATTAAGTATGAATTCAGATAAACTGCAGTATTTTCCTTTAAGCTGAAGTCAGAGGCTTTTAAACAAAGAAAAAGTCTTCAAAGCTAGGAAATGCCATCTTCTTTACAAAGGCCCACTTCAGCTCTAAAGAAACATCCAAAATGGAAAATCCTTAGGTAAATTCAGGGAAGAATGGGGCATTTAACTTAGCACCCTCCTGTACCAGTTTCAAGACTTGTCAGTCTCACACTACCGTATCTGGATGTGTAGATTAGTTAACATTTGACAGGGAAATAGTCAAAACTAGTTTAAACACAGAGCTATTATCACTGTGCTTTTTACCAATCAACAGGCATGAATGTACAATGGCATGCAGAAGACTACACTTAAATAATCTGTACCTATAATGAGTGGTAATTAACTGTATTTGGAGTCAGGCAGCTTACACAATAGAATAAAATAACACACAGCAACTAAAGGAAATCTGTGTTTTGTGTACTGTTCCAGACCTGCCAGAATTCCAGAGTCCAAAATAAAATGCAGTAACTGCTGGAGATAGTAAGATGCCCTTAAAATATAGACACCAAGGATTATTTAATTGCTCATTATGCTTTCAAAACAGTAAGCTTTCCATTAGATTTTTTGTTTTGCTTAAAAGTTTAGTTTGATTAAATGATTATTTGGATCACGATTATTCAAAGTGGTCCATGACACAATGATCAGGAAACGCTCTTGCTGATATGAGTCCTTTTAAATAGTTTGTGCAGACCTTTTGCTGCTGCTGAACTTGCATTACTTCAAAACTGAAAGGCAAAAAGCAAGAACTTAGAAGTGCACCATGTTTTCGTAAGCTTCAAGAAAGCAAAATGTAACCTACACTGAATTAGTACATAGCATTAATTTTCACAGAGAGGAAGCAGTTTCCTGTGTAGTTATATAAACTTGAATCAATTTCCTGTTTGTTGCCCAGATTTTCTTCTTTTTTGGAAGATGCTAGACTTAATTAATGACAGTCAATACTTACCTTGCAGATTAACTGGTTTAACAGTGTTTACATTTTCACTTCACTAGTGTGGTTCATCCCTTTACGAAAAGGAACTCAACATTAAGGAGCAACGCAAGAGTCCTCTATTTACCTTTCTGATTTCATACTAGCATCTTATGTGCATCTTCAGCAATTACCATTGATCTTCTATGAACATGGATGCAAACCCACAAAATCCAGGTTTGGTTAAAAAAGGTGATAAAATGCTAAATGCCAGATAACATCAGGTCTTTTCTCATGTATATTTTAACAACAAATTAGCCAGAGTACTTAAATGAGGTAATTTTAGATGCATCCATGACATATGAGGCACACTTCTAATCTGCTTATAAACTGAATTATTTCTGCATTTAAGCAATTTTATTTATTAGGCAATCAAGTGCCATTTTCCCAGCAAGATCTTCACTGGAAACCTTGAGAATTCGTATTCCCAACTAGAAGCACCATTAGCATTAAAAAAAAGCATCCCTGAATTAGAGATATTTATCTGGACCACTTTCAGAATCTAAAAATTTTCTTTCTGTAACACCACAACATACACTTCCTACTCTAGCAATTATTCCAGATGAACAATTATATAAGGCTCCCAACTTTCTCCTCTGCCTTGGAAAAAAGTATTCTTGATTTAGCCAGTAGAAAGTCAAGCAAAACTTTTCAAGACAAATTAGTAATGTTAACAGTTATAATTTCACTTGCACTTTGTTCTGCAACTTCAGTGTTTATTTAAGCGAAGTTTGTTTTTTAATACTAGGGGACACTGCCATTTTAGATAGACATTAGATGTTGATAAAATACCCAGCCCAAGGCTTAGTCTTCTCAAAAAGGAAGTTTATGAATCATCAACCCATAACAAACAGAGTAAAATGTACAAAGGAGGACTTTTGCCTCCAACAGCTGGCCTGATCAGCTTCTGTCAGTAGCCATGATCCAGCCCCCTCAAGAGGCCTATCTGTGCAACCTCAGATGAGCCACTAGGGCTGGAAAGCAAAACAGGGCCTTGGGATAGGGTTTACCTTCTCTCTTACCTTGCTGATGGTCTGAGTCCTTACAGCAGTTTCCTGCAAGAGTTGTTTGCTTACTGCGGTACAGGTCTCCCCAGTGGAGCTAGTCCACTTAATAAACATACACTTTCAGAGCCAAAATTCAGAGCAATGGCTTTACGCTCCCCTGCCATATGTTAACTAGTATTACTTGCAAATGTTAAATCCTGTTAAGGAATCTGATTGTAACTGTAGAAACTGGCTTGGTATTTTATGTAGCTGATAGTATTTAGGAGTCCTGCGCACTGATTCATACCATCTGGCCTCACAGCACTGAGGCTTTCTTTATGCTAAGTGCAGTGCGTCCAGCCCCAGCTATCACAGCCCTCTTGTGGAGGTGCAGGAGGGAGTTTTCATGGCACTCACCCATCATGGCTTGCCTTTGCTCATCTGCCTTCTGGGCTGCTCTTAACTCAGCACAACTGCTTTTCAATCAGGCTTGGCTGAAGACGGTGTCACTTCTCCCTCTGTGCATTCAAGGGAGACCTTAGCAGTGAAAAGCAGAGACCTATGGGGACTTCTGAGCACTTGCCGCCCACCCCGAGGTGACTCCTGCTCCAAGCCCTGCAGGGTTGCTCTGTCTGCCTTGCCAAGCCCACCAGAGCACTGTTGAGCAAAAACCCTACACCCAAGCTTTGGTACACCATTCACTTCTCTATTGGCATCTCTCATTGCACAGGAGCAGAAACAGCTATTTTCGTCTTTTTTTCCACCTCCTCTAAGGAGAGAGGGTGAGGATGTTCACTTTTAACTACCAAGCAGGTAGTGCTTAGACACTATCAGCATACTTCAGGACAACACTGTTACATACCTGTCAGAAACCTGCTGGGATTTGTCAGCTGGCTCTGTGCCAGTCATGCCTATGTTTTGTTTTTTATTATCTATCAAAACTTTTATTGAAAGCTTTTCCCCTCAGGCTTTTTAGATAGTTGCCCAAGTCCAAGAGCTGCGGTGCCATGCCTAAACCCAGGTGTGGCCACACACATACCACTTCAGGAAAAGCAATGTTTACATCCCAGTTGTGTCTCAGCTCTCTAAAGATTGATTATGATGAAGATTTCATCACATTTGCAATTTCTGTTCCCTAAGATGTCAATATTTCCTCTTCTCAAGGGATCTCTTACCATGTCAAGGCTTATATAGGCAGTGGCAAAACGATCAATCACAGAAATAGTTTTGGCATCAGAAAAACCATTTTAAACAATAAAGGCCACATCAGGGACACCCAACAGAACCCAAACCAAACCTACTAAGAATATCCAAAACTGCCTATACACCACAGTTCTATCATACCCAAAAACTGACTCCCGACTATAAAGTCTCAAAGACAAGAGTTTAATATTGACAAAAAAAAACCCTTAAGTCAGTGGTATTTTCTTCCTTGAAATAACATACTGGTCATATGAAAGTCACTGAAGAGGTCTGCTTTTAGCTCGGAAGACTTTTACACTTCTGTAAAAACTTTTTCAAAACAGTTTTTACACTTTTTCAAAACTTTTACTTCTGAACTCAAAAACCCTAATTCCAAATGTGTGATGTTAACACAAACTGAAAATACCTGGGATAAAGAACAAATTCAGTTGTTCAGATTCTAGCAGTTACACAAGGCCTTTCAACGCCTTCCCCATAACATGAGAAGTTCTTCAGTATCTTTCCCACCACCACTATTTCAAGACTCACATGGTTCTTTAAAATACTAATGGGGTTAAACTGAAACCAAGTGTCATATGCTTGTCTTCTGTGAAGGTCTGAAGCCACCCTGTTTCAATTATTTGGTTATTCAGTGCAGAAAGTTAAAGATCACAGAAGTTATAACAGCTTTTAATACTCCGTTAATATTATAGATTAAAAATTATTGCATAGTCTTATGCACTTCCTTAAACAGCATTCTCTGGAAATTAAACATTTTAATATAAAAGAAGCAAGTCTTTAAAACATTAATTGCTTTCACTACCTCGATCTTCTATCCTTTTTTGATTTGTCAGTACATTTGTCCATTGTTTTCTCATTGTCTCCTCTGCACTTGGGGCAATACCATTTCCCCTTTGGTTTGTAGGTGAGTCCAACACAAGAAAAGTGGAACCACTCGATAGGACACTGTTCGTTATCACACCCTATCATTTCCCCGTAAGACACTTGGTTGCATAAGCAGTAGGTTGGTTCATTGGGATCAATTGCAAACTCTACAGGTGAAACCTCTCTCTCTTGCTTGGCTTTGGAGCGTTTTTTCTTCTTGGAAGATTTTGATCTTTTTTCTTTAGGTGGCTGGTCATCACAGTCATCAATACCGTTTGCTATATGGCACAGATCACGGCTTTCGCTGGTTCGCTGGCGACGAGGCCTACGTGACGATCTCTCCGGCTGGCAGGACTCCATCTTTGCCTTTTCTAGAGGCTTTTCGTTCTCAGACAGATCTTGAAAACACTGAGAGTGTGTTTCCATTTGCCGGGCCCTATTCTCTACCAGTTCTAGCATCTGAGTAACTATTTGGATTTTTTCATCTCCAAGTTCTTGGCTGTTGATTAATGCACGCTGAAGATGCTGCTGTAAGCGTTTCTTCTGAACAGGATCATTTTCTGATTTGTATTTTTCATAGACATCATCTATTTCTTTTAATGCTTCTATAAAATAAGATAATAAGAAAAATTACAAGAGATGGAACATGCTCAAGAAAATATAGAAATGTATTTCTAACTTATGAGAAATAGTACAAATTTTAATTACAGGATAGCCTAGTGTGCTAAATCAGCTATTTTATTCAAACTGCATGTGGCCATCAAATCAGTGTTTAAGATAACAATCTGTTGCAAGAAAAAGTTCTCAAGTTCTAAAAAAAGTAAGCTTAATTTAGCCCTTGAAAAAAGAAAAGATAACCCAAGAAAGGGGACTATAGCTGCTGGAGTATGGATAGTCCAGATCCTAAAAAGCAGGAATCTCTGTTGAGAGTCCTCATCACAGTAGTTCCAAACCCCTGGCCTACAAATCAAAGCAACAGCTTGTTGTATCACAGGTAGAAACTCAGAATTCATATAATCATTACATATCATTATATATAACACTCCAGAATTAGGATATTCAGGTACTCTGTCTTCCCCTTCTTGCTCATCTAAAAGCTTGGTATTACACTTTCAATTAGACATCATTATAAACGGCCTATGACAACTGAAGTTACACAATAGCAAATTCACAATCAGGATTTAAATCCATTTAAACCACTCAAAAAGCTTTTCCTATTACCAACACAAATTAATAGGAAGTTGCATTTTAAATAAAGGGTGAACTTCTCAAAATAGGTGACCTACTGTTCAGTGCATCACTGGATATTTTTAAGCAACTAGTAATGAGTGGCTCAGAATTGGACTTCTAAGCTTTTCTTCTTGCAAGTCATGCAAAATAACTGCATGAGTTGCTGCGAATCTTTCACAGAATTTAGTTCTTAGAAGCAAGTTTAGTGAACCCAAATATAAGATTAACAAATGCCTTATTAGCTAGTCTTAGTCTAACTCTACTGTTCTATAGTGCTGGATTTTAAAATAATGTTTTCCAAACCAAAAGTTATACTACATCTATACATAAAAGACAGAAATTGCTAACGTAGAAGGAAATAGTAGAACTGACAGTGAAGCCTGATGCAGTGTTAGATACAGAACTGTTTCCTTCAGAAAAAACTTAAGGATTTTATTTGAACAGGCAAAGGAATTTATGAATGATACTATTTACTCCTAAAGCGAGAAGATATGCAGTACAATCCATCTCTTCCTAAAGACCTGTGTTTCACAAATTGGCTTTCATTTTTAAAGACTTTGTCTGCATTGTACAGTTGTGAAACAATTCAAGCTTGTGCTAAATGGAAGCCACAGATATTATCTCAACATTGTTCACA
>NW_010206758.1:12864-14589 GCF_000695765.1 Mesitornis unicolor
TCCTGCTGACATCTTGAAACAGTAGCTTAAGCCCAAATGCTGCTTTTTACTATAAATTCTGAAACCTGTATGACAACAGGAACCAATGGCATTTTGTTCTGTTCCAGCCTTTCACTAGAGGAAGATAATCATTACTATGCCTGTCAAATAACTCACTTAACCCATTTTTTCTCAATACTAGCATTCCAGCTACAATTAAAAACACAGCTTTGTTTCCCTGCATCTTCAGCTACGTTTGCCTATTGCCCTGACAGTGCAGGGGCAGACGGGGCCTGTCCAAGACAGTAATCTTACTGTCATGGACTAGGTACGTTGTAGGCTCTTGAACTAGAAATGTATAATCAGAGTACAATAATCTGCAGCCACATTATCTCCTACCTTGGCTTTTTTTTTGGGGGGGGGGGGGGAGGGAGGGGGAAGCAGGGGGAGAAGCACAGGTATAGTTACAGAGATTTCCCATATTGGGAACACCCTGCCCAGAAGAACAGAACAGACAAGCAATAACTGTTTGCTTTTACACAGAGTGACAGAGAGGAACATCCATCCGACACTGATTATTCCTTGGGTGCAGCCCGTGAAGGTATGCTGAACACTTTAAAATGGATCACCATCCATTAAAAAGAGCAAAGAACTTTTGGATTGACAGAAATGCAAGTTCACCAAACTCCTGGTTGGTCCCCAAAATGAGAGAAGATATCCATAGACCAACTCAATAGCACTGAAACCACTGTTTTAATAAAAAAACAAAAACAAAACAAAGCAACAAATAAACCCACAAAACAAAAAACACCCCATCAAAACTAAAACAAAACCACAAAAATCTCAACACAACACAAAGCAGGGACAAGTGTTCATTACAGATAATCTGATTAAGTTTGGTGGAGCTAATAAAAGTTAAAAGGACTTCAGTTTTCCAAGCACAGGAGTAGCTTTGTCCCTCCTGCAAAAACTATCACTACCTTTTCAATTAGCTGAAATTATATAGCACTGCTTTTACATCTTCAGACCTGGGCCTAAAATATTTTTATCCAATTTTTAGGCTTTGGGTTTTTAGTTTGTAGTTGAAGACTTTGATAAAACTAGCAACAAACTTCTGCTTTGGCCCAGTATGGTATTTGTGGCTGGAAGAATACACACAGAAGATGGAGCATAAATAAAAGACTGAATCTGTTCAAGACAGATGAGGAGTGTTGGTCCCCGACCACCCCTCAGGTGAAGAGCCTGCTAGGCTCTCACTGAGAGTTCAAAATGCTGCAGACAACTCCATGCCCTTTAGACTTTAAAAACACAGAAAACTTACAAAAGCCTGTTCTTATCTATCTTCCTTGGTAATCAGAAAGATAATTGAAAGAATCCGTTTACAAAAGCTGCCCTTTGAGGGGCCCCGTTTACCGCCGGAAAGGCCTTAACGGTCCCTTCTTGAAGGAAGCCCCCCATTAGGAAGGGAGACACGGCTCCAGGTCCTACTCCACGGGTCCAAATCCCCCCACTTTCGCCCGTGGGCCCCCGCCACCCCCCCCCCCCCCCCCCCTGCCTAAAGCCGTAATGCTCTTCGCGAGCAGATCCCATCTTACGATGAGGCTGCAGGGCAGTAATTAAAAGTAAAAAATACGCCAACTGTGTAGCCCAGGAGCGCGGGGCGGCAGGGATGCAAGCGATATCGACCCCACACTTCGGAATACGCCGCGTCTTCGGCTGCCAACACTTTCTGTAGCCCCCTCCCCT
>NW_010206759.1:0-16201 GCF_000695765.1 Mesitornis unicolor
GAGCTCAGCAGCCTACTTCAGATCTTTTCCCCTTCTTCCCGCAGCTGTTTTTAAGCGGCCGTGGCCATGACAGGACATATCTCTGACAGATTTACCACCCACGAATCCAAATGGCTGCGGTTCTTAAGCACCAAGAAGGCCACAACTTTTCCCCTTTCACCCCTAAAAGCGCAGTGATGGTTTGCCCATCAGTGAAGGGAGGCTTGCCCGTACAGAACCAGACACAGAACAGCTACTACTTTAATGTAAGATACTCTATTTCTGCCAGAAGAAACCAACCAACTTAACATGGACAAAACTAGGAACCGTGCAGTTTGTACCATCAACGCCTGGCAAATAAGACGCACTCAAAATGTAACTGGGACAAATCAAACCGTTATCACTATCCTCTTCCTTTATCAAAATCAATTGTCCTCTTACCCTGCTCAGTGATCCTCTCGATGAAGGAAATGTGCTGCAGGACAAGAGACCTTTAAATCAGTATCTGCATCACTTCCACTCAGCTGGGCAAATAACATTACATGTGGAAGGGCGAAGAATTAAGTGGAAGCTATGAACACTAAAATTTCCTATTCAAGAAGCAGATTTGAACAGAAACACAGTAGTTTCTATACTGTGTCATCCTTGCTATATATATCTAATCCATAGAGAAAACATTGTATTACAAGTGATGGAAACATCAACCACACTGAAACCTCGAGGAGGTTGCTGGGAATTCTCAAGCTGCAGCCATGCAGGCATTTTTTTTTATTTCCTTCGCTACTGTTAGCACAAAGCCAGAAGTCCAGGCTGACTACCGGGATTAATCGCCGCATCTTCCAACTTTCAGGAAAACTTAATGCAAATCAATTCATCTGTGTCTGCTCCAGTTCCTGATCTGTAAAACACCAATAAATTATACTTACTTTCCCAATTCTCATCCCAAAAGTCCCCCTTTGTATTTGTTTCTACGCATGGGTTCCAGCATCAGTTAGACCAGCACTCATCTAAAGCACACTGGCAGCGCAGCGTTCAGAGCAGATGAGAGACAGCATTCTGGTTTGCATACAGGATCAGGCTGCGTTATGCTTCATCACAATACATTAAAGTCTCATACACAAAATTTTGCTTCTTGCTTTGATAATAAGGAAGATATCGTAAAATATTAATTTATTAAAATACCTGAATTACATTCAACTCTCATTTTCCCCTATAGAGATTATTCCTTCCCCCTCCCCCAACATTTTTAGTTATTTATTTGTCTAAATACATTTTCTTCATGTTTAAACCCTTTTTTCTCTCCTCCCTTATTTTCTGAATATTTTTAAGACCTGTGTTTCTGCTTTACAGAGCCTGGTTACCTAAGATTACTATAATAAATAATCAGGACTATCTTTCAGAAAATGGTGAATGCAATAAGACACGTTTTCTAAAACCGACTCTCACCTTCATACTAATCTCAAACTGCATGTGGACAGAAGTTAAATGACATTATTTTATTTAACTACTTAAAAAAAAGATTAGTAATTTGAGTTAAAATGATAGTAATCACCAATGCTAAACACTTTTAGAACTAGGGGATCTCATCCTCTCAGTTCTCTAGGCTATTACTCAAACATGAAAAGATAATGTTTATTGCTTTTTCATCTTTCATTCTAAGCAGAGAAACAGTGTCATACAATCAAACCAGTTACATCTACACTATAATTAAAAAACCACTTATTGTCAAAAGCTAGGTTGTCAGTTCATTAGTCCTATTCCAACTCAGCATCTCATCTGCTAAATTTTAGTGGCAAACAAGCAGTGAGATTTTATTTTAAAGTATATTCAGAACATATTCTCTTAATCATTGACAGTATTAAATGTGGAATTTAAATACACTATTCCCTCACTAAAAATAATTTTAATAATTTTTAAATGTCACGTTAAACAAACAATGCCCTCGGTTGACTGTTATCCGTCCTGCTTGGTGCTCTTTTGATCCCTGAGCTCCCACCCCTGCAGAGACGGCCGTGCAACCTCAGTTGGGGCCTGGAAGTTGGCTCTTCCCAGCTGCCAGATCGACTATTGTCTGTAGCACGTTTGCGGCGCTATTGGTTATGCAGACTATTGTGTTGTCTTCCTGTTGCCTTCCCCAGAAGCAACTATGAAATTAAGCCAACATATTTACACATATTACCATCCAACATAGCTATCCACTGACACTGTTGAATATTCAAGACTTAGTAATTCCGATTACAGCTCAGTTCTGTTTTGCATGGTGAAATCACAACAAAATCACTTCTAAACCTTATTATATGTAAAGACCACTGGATTTTTTTTCCCCAAATCTCGGTAACCTAAATAAATTCAGTGTCCTTTTAGTAGCCTAAATAAATTCGGTGTCATTTAAGAGCACCTAGCTATTAAGTTTCTAACATAAGACAAGCTTAATTTACTTCCACTGCAAGGAGACAGTTCAAACTCCACTTTACAGTGAAAGCGGGTGTATCTGTCTCATAGTCCATGCTTAAGCACATAAAAAAACCTTGCATTGAAATATTGCTGAAGAGAGAGTCAAGAAAGCAGAAAGGACTAGAAGAAGGACTGACCAACTTGTTAGCCTTTGTTTTTCACATCACTCACCTATGATATTTTTCAATAATCTTACAATAAAGATGAGCCACATCCCATTTTGGGAATGCATCAGCACCCAGTGCTGTGTCAAGCATGGACCTTCCTCCACTTCCTTCAGGACTGAAACCTACAGGAACTTTAGACTTTAAGACACCACTAAATTGCAAGTTTGGATTGCAATTCTGCTAAGAGAGTCTTCAAAACACCACACTTTAACTTATGCTTAATAACAAAGCTTCTATTATGTATCTTAATGTTGCAATTCCACAGAGTGACTGACAAATGCTAGGTACTTTGAAAGGCCATCCAACAGCCTAATCCAGCATTCCACGGTGAGAGGCATCCTTCCTTTACCAAATAAAGCACGGCGAAAATAACTTCTGTTGGTCAAGAGTAAGTTAATTATTATCTTCATTGAGTCGAGCACAGAGTGTGCAACATGATGCACCATAAACAGTAAGACTGCTTCCACAGCAGATTTGCAGGGAGGAAGTAAAATTCGATGAAAAACAAAATTATTTAAGGCATCCACATTCTAGCTCTTTAAGAAAAAATAAAGCCATATCTAGCTATGTCTTTCAAAAACAATGAGTAAGACACAACATGATTTTTTTCATTGATCATTTTGATCAATTGATCATTTAGGGGAAAGGGACCTGGGGGTCCTGGTGGACAGCAGGACGATCATGAGCCAGCAATGAGCCCTTGCGGCCAAGAAGGCCAATGGCATCCTGGGGTGTAGCAGGAGGGGGGTGGTTAGTAGGTCAGAGAGGTTCTCCTTCCCCTCTACTCTGCCCTGGGGAGACCGCATCTGGAATATTGTGTCCAGTTCTGGGCCCCTCAGTTCAAGAAGGACAGGGAACTGCTGGAGAGAGTCCAGTGTAGGGCTACAAAGATGATCAAGGGAGTGGAGCATCTCCCTTATGAGGAGCGGCTGAGGGAGCTGGGTCTCTTTAGTTTGCAGAAGAGGAGACTGAGGGGAGACCTCATTCATGTTTATAAATATATAAAGGGTGAGTGTCACGAGGATGGAGCCAGGCTCTTCTCAGTGACAAACAATGATAAGACAAGGGGTAACGGACACAAGCTGGAACACAGGAGGTTCCACTTAAATTTGAGAAGAAACTTCTTCTCAGTGAGGGTGACAGAGCACTGGAACAGGCTGCCCAGAGAGGTTGTGGAGTCTCCTTCTCTGCAGACATTCAAAACCCGCCTGGACGCCTTCCTGTGTAACCTCATCGAGGTGTTCCTGCTCCGGCAGGGGGATTGGACTGGATGAGCTTTTGAGGTCCCTTCCAATCCCTAACATTCTGCGATTCTGTGATTCTGTGAACAGCCCTCTGCTGCTGTAGTTTTCATTGCTACCCAGGCACGCAGGGGAAAAGCAGCTTTATTGCCCTAACCTGGAGGGTTGGCACCAGCTCGGCAGCATCACAGCACTCTCAAACCCCAGGCGTTCTCAAGTACATCATTTGAATCACACCAAACGCTGGTTTTGCCTCATATACCCAGAAGCATTAGTATCATTTAGAGCTGTTTGATGAGGTTGCAACATCTTGCAACTTCTCTACTATGGTATGTCTTTTTTATACATTCCTCCTACATCGTAGTCTCATCCTTCCTTCCAATTCCAGCAGCACTTGCTATTGACGTTCTCTCAGACACTTAGCATTTTTGGCATATTTTTCAAACATTAATTTATCACTGAGTATTGAGAATTATCACAGAGTATGGCTTTGATGGTTAAAAACAATACCATATAAATATGAACGGAGCCTGAACAAGCACAGACCTGTGAGTTCTCCCATATGTATTTGCCTGGGAATTTGAAAGCTAGTGATCAACATTTACATAAGCAGTATCAGCAACAACTTCCCTTGCAGATAATGTAAACATAAGCATACAGCTAGGAAAGCATGGTGTATGAAGGGAAAACATTAGTATTGACAGCATTTAGCCCAAATTCATTGTGGGATGGAGAAGCAAAATAGAATAACCAGTGATTTAGCAGAAGAGAGAGGAGTTCAAATCATCCCCTCATAACAAAACCAGTAACAAATTTATCTTTAAAATCACCCTGCACACAAAAAACCTCTGCCTCTTAAAAGCTCCAGAAGGTTACCCTGCAGGATGTTGGACCCCTAAAAATATCCACATCAGACATCTGCCCTGTGTTTAAAGGCTGCTCACCACCTCTTGTCCAGCTGCAGGACTTCCAGGTTCCCTCACAAAAACATCTCAAAAGGGCAAAGAAGCGATAGATACACAGACAGACAGACAGATAGATAGATAGATGAAAGGCGGGGGGGAAAAGGGCAAAAATGTAAACTGGAAGCAGCTCACAGTAAGTTACTGGAAAGAAGGAATACTGAAATTATGGATTTCCTTCATTTACTTAAACAAAAAGCCCCATTAAAAAGTGCTTGAAGCTGTGACAAGCTCCACTCTCAGGCACAGAATTCAGGTTTGGCTTGCTACACTGCACACAGGCTGTTGGATCTGACTCACTCGATCACTTATTTCTCTTTGAGAAAATAGAAACTAAAATTGCCAAGCAAGGCAATTTCCAGCTGCAATGATTAAAGACGTGTGTTCTAGGGTACAACAATGCAAATAGAGACTCAAATTATGCTAACAACACATGTTACAGCCTCAGGTAACTGAGGCTGCACTCATTTCTCAGTGGAGAAATAGACAATGGGAATTGGGAAAGATTTTATAAACAAAACAAATTACCTACAGTACACTCCTTGTTTTCTTATGATAATGATAAGTTGAGTCCCCAAAGTGCTGAACTGAACTGAAGTCATGAAAATGAGAAAAAAAAAAGGTGGCTATTGACAGGGCATAAAGAAGGAAAAGGGAGCTGAAAGTCTTGTATGGTGTACCTAGTATTTATGGAGTGAGGTACCAACAAAAACAAGATGAGTTGGAGGACATCAGAAATGCGGACTGGCAATATGGAGGCTGCCTGCATAATTCTGTCTAGGGGATACTGTCTCAGGGTGAATTGTCTCCACGTACAAACTATTCATTTTTTAATCAGTGACACTTCAGGAAGTCTATCTATTCTGTTTGTCAGTCTTAAATGATGTTGTTATTCAAAATACAGCTAAACAAAGAAAATGCCTTGTGAGGAACAACAGTGAATTATCTCAGGCACCGGTCCTTTGCTCCTGGTCCAAGACCTAATCTGCAATTTTTTTTAACAACTTAAGATGACTCATCTTGCCCTACCTGTCATGGGTGGGCCTTATGCTTGAGAACTTCCTACCTTCTTGAAATAGGCTATTGCATACACACATGCAAAAACTCATGTCTTCCAGTTGCCTTATGGGTCTTACATGCTCCCTCCTCTCCCCAGTTCAAGTTAGTGCAGTCTTTCCTATTAGGGCCCATTTAAGACCTTAAATTCTTTGATTACTCTTCTCCCAGGCTCTGTTCAGCTGAGCTGTATTTTCTTGGGGCATTTGCCCCAACCAGATGCAGCATTTCAACTGAGGAGTTACTCATAGATTAAAAAAAAAGAAAGATGGTTCTGTATGTTTTACAGCCTATACTTGTATTTTTATCCCTACTGATACAATGTTTGTTCCTTTACAAGGTCAAGAATTCTGGAGAACTGTCACCTAATTACTTATCCCCTACTCTGTATTTGTGTATTTTATTACTTCTGTTAAGTGTAGGACTTCAATCTGTCCCTATTTATCTCCTAAGATTTTATCAATTTTCTCAAAATAATTTTGTGCTCTTAAACTTGTGTCCTATGTGTATACACTCCCTCCAAGTTTTGGGGGCATTTTTAGTGAATCAGTTTTGTAAGCACACTCTCTAATCTACCATCAAGGTCATTAACGAAAAGACTGAAGTGAAGCAGAATGAGTACAGACCCAACAGACCGTGCTGGATCCACATTCAATACAACCATTTCATTTTGACAGACAATCATTAATAACCACCCACTAGGCACAGTCATCTGAGTCTTGCTCCCACTCTACAATAGTTTCTTTCAGGCCATGTTTCTTCACTTGTTTGTAAGATTATTGCACGAAACAGCGCCAAAGAACTCACTAACATGAAAATATTAACATTCACACTTTTCTTATCAATTCACAGGCCTTATTGTCATGTTGCAGAAGAAAATTAAACTGGCATAACTATTTAGTCTTCCTAAATTTGTGGTGGTTGTGACTCATGTTCTTGTTGTCTCCCACAGGCTTATACTTTGTGCAATAATTTGTTTAAAACATGGAAGATGAGAGGAATAGTCTATCATTTCCTGGCTCCTTTTCCTCCACCTCTCCTTCTCATGTCCAAGTCTTCCAGAATCTCAACCAGCAGTTAGTGCTACTGAGATAGCTTTGGTCACTCTTTTTAACTTTAGCATGTCAAAGAATGAATTTAATTTAATTAATGATTCATTAATCCAGCCTAATATTATCCAGCTAGCATTAATCCAATCTACCCAAGTACTAAGAAGTATGCAAGACTTGCTTCAGATTTGCCATCCATCTTATTCGTCCTCTGTGCTTTTTATTTCCTTCTTGTGCTAACTGCTGCTCACTTAAACTCCTCTTCCACTTATGTTTTCAGTATATTTTCATAGTACTTCAAGTACATCTTACAGAATTGTGCTGCCTATCAAAAACCCCCCATTACAGAGCCATGGACATATTGGCAGCCAGTAGCACACTGAGGTGAGGTCAGCTCAGCAGGCAGCAGTGCTCCGGTGCTGTGCAGCCCTTCCAGAAAGATCAAGACAAGGCTCCGGGAGAAGGAAGGGGTCCTTCTGAACTGGGTCCTTCTAAACTGGGTGGCCGTTTCCAGTTCAGCGGCAACACGGAGAAGATCTGCGATAAAACTGTAACAGAAGTGGAGCTCTGCAATCCAGACTCGCAGTCACACCGGCTGGGGCAGGCCAATTAGCAGATCGTTTGCAGCGTATTAGCGTCGCTTCCGTGGCAATTATGAAATCTGTCTCTGCACATCCAGCGAAGCAGACAGAGCTGGGCTGGGGGGGCGTACTTTATTCACATCCTTGTGCACAGACACTGAATGAAGGATTGCGGATAAAAAATAACTGGGATTAAGCCTGGCACAGATGATCCTGCAGATACTCTGGCTCTCGCGGTGCATTTGCTCTGATAGCGCAGTACACGAAACCAGCGACCTTTCTGTACATTCCTATGTTGTTGCATCATTACATTTAGAAATGTTAGTTATTTGCTGTCACTGCCCAAAATTAAACTACATAATAACAGACTCTTATTATAGTACGTGCGTATGTGGCAGTTCGAGATGTAAATGTTTGATTTCATTATTTTAAAATAGCAACAAAGAACAGGGAAAAAAAAAGTTTAAAGACATCAGCAGCTGTAGTGCAGCTCTGCTGATTTTTTCCAGATAACTAATACCTAAGTTTTATTAAGTGTATTGTAGGACATTCTCCACACACCCAAATTGTTTATTTCCTCTTCACAAGAGTTATACAATGATTACATACAACTGAAAACTGTTCATTATCTCCCGCATACACTAAGTGTACCCACAGCCTTCTAGCCCTTCCCTTTATTGAAAAATTTCATCTTGCCATAAATAACAGGATACCGTAATACAATTGCAAATTAATAAAAATAATTAGGATGCAAAAGTATCTTTAAAATTAATTTGTTCCCCTACGATTATCCAAAATTCAGTTGACACGTCATATAATTTTATTACAATACTTTATAAACAGCAGAGCAAAATCTAACGAGTTTAATACTAGAAGAAAAAAGAATTAAAATACTATTTGTGTAGGTTAAGATGGCAAATTAATACTTAGTTCTTGGGACGTGCCTGACTTCATCTAGTTAATAGCACTACTACTACTGTTTTTAAAGAGAAAGAACATTCCAGACATCCCCTGCTTTGTCCACCACAGAAGGAGGCTAAAACACTGATTTATGACGACTTAACAAGATACTGACCATCCTAACAAAACATGTTGTATAAACCACTAGTGAATTAACTGTACATACTCAAGGGAAACCTCAGGTGATACACTAACAAAAGAAAATTTACGTTGTAACTGTTCAGTCACTAATTTACAGCTTACCAAATTTTTCCTGACGAGGCAACATAATTTACAAGGACAAATATTCAGGCTTCAACTGGTGGGATTTTGGGGGTTTTGCCTGTTTGTTTGTTTCTTTACTTTTTGCTATAGGCACCGTTTTAAAAAGATTAATGTTTTGGAAACTAGTAAGAATGTTACTGTTCTTTTTATTGATCCTTTTAGCAAAATCCAACGCTAATACTAATCACCATTAGAGAGCATTTTAGTGGCCAATCTGAAGTGGGCTGGCATTCGGTATATTTTGAAGAGACATTAAACAACTGTGTTTTCTTTTACATGAAGAAGATTAATTACTATAGCTCCCATAACATAATAATTTCAACTTAGAGCTCAAGTACTTAATGTGTTTAGGAAAGTTAACATGGTAAGATGCACGTCACCCTGCAGATGTGATTTGTGCTGGAATTCAATCCAAACACATATTGACTTTAACAATTCTGTAACAGAATTTGAATGGCTAGTACAGTCTGTATTCACAATGCTTGTTTGTGCTTAGCTTTACCTGCAAGCTCAGCTGCATCCTGTCTATATGGTCAGGACCCATAAAGGGAAATAATTACTGCTGATTAATCCATGGCCAGAGAAACACTGAACTATGCAGGTAAGCTTCTGAATGAAATCTAATTTCTCTCTCTTGTATATAATATGCACACAAGTTACATTAGCAAAATCTTCTGCCAGCTCATAAGAATCTACTGTACTGTAGTTTCATGATGCTACTTTGCATATCTTCCATGAACTCTTCCCCCGCCTGCCCAAAGAAGAAGTTAACAGATTCTTGAACTATTTCTGTAAGAAGACAGACAGTGCAAGATCTGGTTCCTCTTCTCACTGAACTGAGGATGTGACAGCACTGGAACAGCCAGAACACCCAAATTCTATTCCCAGTTCCACGCTAACATCCTCCGACAAGCCAAGCCTCCGTGCCATCCGTTCTGGCTACATATGATACCATGCCAAAGTAAATTACTTGAAATCTCTGGACTGAAAGATTCAAAACAGAAGAAAGTAATGGCTACATAGAATTTGACAGGGAAGGCTGGAATGGAGGCTGATATAACAAATAAATAAATAAATATATTATGTATATACATAATAAATACTCAGTGGAAATTAACTGGCCCAGTTATCATTTCCTCTAAAACTATAAAAGTGCTGACAACTTTTCCATAGTATCAACGCACCAAGAGTTACTATTTGAATGGATAAGATAAACCTAAAGACATTATCGATGGAAAGAAGTTGTGCATATTCCTTTCTTAAGTATTTACCAATAAACTGAGCCCACCAGCCTGCTCTCTTTTGTATTTACTTCCCTTTTGATAGGTCAACAGTTTTGCCTCTTAAAAACTGGCTACTCTGAAACTGCAAAGTTTAAACAGATTATATTTTTAAAATCTAGATCATGTCCATAGCTCCACTTAGAAACATGCTTATATTTTACTGAGTAGGCACAACTTTTGCCAATGTTACTACTTCTGCAGACACAGATGCTTGTTATCTCTGCTTAATTGGGCACTGCAAGAATTAATCTAGAGCCAGGGCAAAGACTGAGGAAGTCAGACAACATACTGTCTCACTAGAAACACCTTCCACACGCAACCTAGAAAGTTGCGCACTTGCGTAGAACACAACAGGATCTTTAAACACAAATATACTCCCAGCAAGGGCTAACCTCCCCCACAAAGAACAAAACTGTACTCAAACACTTTGGATAAAAGTGCTAAAAATTTGTGTGTATCAAGCACTGCAGACCATGAGATCTTCCTAGAGCACATAAAATTAACAAGTATTACATGCCTAAGTCCACTGTGCTTCTAAAGCTTGACTCATATATCATTCCTGTCACCACATCCCTGAAATATTAAGGTAGAATCACAAAAGATACAGCAAAAGAAAACAAGAATAGATAGTGAGGAAGGGAGGAAGGAGACTGCAATGCAGGTCTTTATATCACAAGTGATTACACATTATTTCACAATACTGCAATCTGGAAAGCAAAGCAGTTATGAGGTAACAGGTTTAAAAACAGATACAGAGACAAAAAATTTACTATATACCACAAATTGTGGAATTCCCTCATAGATGCTGTCTATGTCAGAATACAGTTTGATTCAAAAAGTCTAGACTTATTAATGGTGGGCAGCTCGACCAGAGGCAAATACAGATTATTATCTAGATCCAGTTCAGGATATCCCTAAACTACTGATAATTAGAAAGATAAAAACCAAACAAGGGAAGGCACATATTAGACAAGTCTTATTTTTTCATAATCTTTCTCTGTGCATTTTATTTAGGCCACATTTGACACCGCTTGATCAACAGAAACCCTAGCCAAAAGCCCTTCGTAAAAAAACCAAAGCCAGAATAAACCAACAAAAAATCCCACATCAAACAAAAAGATCACATAACAAAAAACATCACCAAACAATGGTCTGATTCCAGCTGTAAAAAGGCTGTGTTTCCAATCCTGCGTTGCTGCCTAAGGCTACAGCCACCGAAGTCACAGAAATTCTCTCCTGGGAGAAAATTCTGTCTGCAAGGAGAGGTTACTCCAGTTGTGGAAGCAGAAAAACAGACATCGTTAAAAAGACAAATGTTGCCCTACATTATCCTAGTCTAAATCCCAAATAATTTCTGCAGTACTAGCATACATTGATAAAATCCTAGTGCAACTGAGGAAAAATTTCCCTAATGACTAAAGAATCTCCAAAGCAATTATGCCTTGAAACTACAAAGATGCTGGTATTTCCTCCAGGAAGATAATTTTCTTTATAAAAATGTCAAATGGATTTTTGGCAGTGATCTAGTTTTCTTATTCCAACTTCCAATTTTCAAAATGGTGATTTCAAAGATGCCAATCTGCCAGCAGGGTAAGAAGATAAACACATTCTGACATTAAGTCCAAGGAAGCTTAGAGGAAGGCACAAGATTTGGCATTGCACTTGCTAAGGAACATGTAGGCGCCAGGCAAACACACACACACGCTTTCGCCTCTGCCCCCAAATTCAGAAATCAAGACGTTGAAGTGAATGCTATTGAGGCAGAAGAATATTGTTTTCCCTCTCAAAAGCCATTTGGATAACTATAACCTGCAGATGGTGCTGAACACTTGAAGGAACTATTAAGTAATTAGACTTTGCAGGTATGTCATTTGTTTTGTAAAGACCAGACAGGAGAAGAAAAAAATGCAACGGCGCATACACCTGTTTGACCATCAGCTTTTCGAGGAAGTTCCTATTAATTTAGAAAGTTACAACTGTCCATGTTTCAAAAGCCAGAATTCAAGTGATTAGCTTTTTTAGATTGATATGTGTAGTGCTCCATTAGTCTTATTAAGTTTTCACAAAATCAATAATAAAATCATCTGTGAAAGCTGACTGGAAAAAACACAAAGAATGGTTTTCCATAAATGCACGGACAGGAGAGAAATGCTCCATCGAGTAATGGACAAATCAGCTCGTGTTCCAAACACACTTTTTGTTCAATGAGTACATTGTATTACTCTGTCTTTTCCTTCTGAGGAGCTAAACTGCTTGTGAGATGAAGGATTAAGGACAGCACTATTAAAGACAGAACTAGTACCCAGGAGTCTTCATGCTGTCCTGAGCTAGGGCACCTATGGGTGACAAGGTAAAAATCTTGCCTTTTGTTAAGAAGGACTCAGGTTTATCATCCTCCTGAAGATAAGAGTTTTTCCACAATCTCTTTAGAGCAGCCCAGAATTGGTCTTCATTAGTCCTTAACAGACTCAGAATCATCATCACTGCTTCTCATTAATGTGATACTATTATCAGTCAACTGAAATTCCTTTGGTAAGCAGCTAAGGCAACTTCTCCTTACTCACTCTGACAAAATTAAAACAAACATTTTTTAAAGGAAAAAACACTAACCAAACAGTTTAATGCTTAAAAAAGGGGGGAAAGGAAGACTTCTCTTTTCATTTGACACCACTTCCCTCTCTATTCAGCAGTTGGGTTTTTCATTTCATTCTGGGTCTTTTTTAAGAACAAAGAATGCTGGCAGAATTAAATCTGCATGACTACACACTTAAAAAATGGGAATGGGCAGAGGAAGGAAAATTCAAATGTTAATTTATGTGCTAAAATTCTATTTATTGCCTACAGTCATCATGGTGGAGTATAGATGTAAGATCATTGTGGGGGAAAGCGAGGGACAAGCTACTGCTTGAATAACTTTTCGGTTGTTATCAAGAGCGTGCCGTCCAAAACAAGCAGCTGGATCTCAGTTCGGCATTCACACTAGAAAGCATCGCCAGCACCTACTTCACATCAAAGTAATTTGGCAAACTGGGGCGGCCATGCAGAAAACCACAGCACAGCACCAGCGGCTGTGCTGTGGCAGTCAAGCCCCGAAGGTGGAGCTCCCCTTAAAAATACATAAATGAAAATCAAGTATCTGATCTTCCTCCAACACCAAAAGATGACACCAAAATGTCAAATAAGTATTTAAAACAAAGCTGACCTCAGTTTAGGACCATTTTCACCAAGAAAATACTACTACTAGATAGAAAAATAAGATTTCTTCCTTCCCACTGTAACTTTCAGCAGGTATTAAGCTCTTCATAAATCTATACTAATTATACTACAGAGGCATAAATTATGGTAGGAAAAAGTATAGAAACTTTTCATGACATAACTCTGACTCTGAAGACAAAACGGGTTTTTTTTTTTTAAATATAGTCTCCAAAAAAATTCCCCTGGAGATACATTTTTTTGGTCTAAATGCATCTTTTCTTTCTTCCAAAAGACTGAAAAGTTACTGAGAATGCTATTCTTGTAAGAACATCTATGCAGCTCAGTTTGCTTAACAGGTGATTGCCATTAAACAAACTTTCATTTTGGCCTCTTTCTTTCTGCCTTTGTTTATACCACTAACAAAAAAAAAGAAAAAAATTTAGTTGAAGCAACAAGCTCAGCAACAGGCACATTACACAGCGCCTTGGTGATGTCCTGCTTAAAACCCATCCTAAACTCATCTGGCAGGTCTGAAGTTTCGTCTCAGTTTTATTAGGATAAAGAGTGTACCAGCTCCCTTGCTTTAATTCTTTTCGTGTGTGTTGTATCTAAGTTATGCTATATCCAACAGCTAGAATCTGTTCTGAATATTTTGTAATACATATCAGAATCCTCTCTTTATTGTACAAAAATTGTTTGCTTACTCAAGCTTCTCCATAATTTATTAAAATTGAGAACAGAGAATTTCATAGTTTGGTTAAGTCTTCTTATGAAAATGGCTTGAGCTATACTAAATCTTCACAGAACTATTCTTCAAAGCAGCAGTTAATCCGCCCAAGGTCTCAGCTGCTTCTGGACAGTTGGACAGCAATTTCTCCGATGAGCTGGTGCCTCTAATTATTCAGTCCCATGTGATGCCATTCTTACTGCAGGAATTCACCGAGCACTCCAAATGATCCGCTCATGCAGTGAAGAACAAAGAACACTGAAGAAGATACGTGTGATCAACAGTAAATCAGAGCCACAGGATAACTGAGGCTAGAAAGGGCCCCAGAGGAGGTCTCTTAAGTTTAACCTCATGCTCAAAGCATGACCAAGAGGTCAGATCAGGTTGCTCAGGGATTTATCCAGTTGGGTCTTAAAATCCTCTAAGCATGGAGACTGTACAACCTATCGTTCACATGCACATCTGTGTTAACGGAGGGAAAGAAAATCTTCCTTATAACCAATTGGAACCTTTCTTGTTTTAATTTATGTCCATAAATTCATAACCTACTTCTCATGCTTCCTGGTTAAAGTTCCTGCTGCTTATTTATCAGTGATTTTCACAAATCAAGTGAGGACATTAGTAGGACCGGACAAATTAAGACATTGTTATGTCCTATATAAAACAGAGGCTTATTGGCACTCCCATATCAACTCAATAGGCCAGCACCACACAGATATGAAAATGGAGTATGTAGGAAACAAGGAATTGTCACTGAAAATTCTCAGAGTTCACCTCAAGAGCAGCATTTTCATCATTTTACTGAACTAAGTACTGAAATTTGAGTGTTATTAATACTGAAGGCCATTCGCAATTACAAGACAAGAAACATAATTCATTCAAATCTCGGGATAACAATATGAGCCCTGGCATTTAGCATTCATGTCATTACTCAAACAAATTCCAGGCGAGCTAGAAGAAGAAGAGGAAAGGAAGCCCATGAATATTGTTGCACTTTTTTTATTTATGCCATCAACATAAAGGTGGGGGGGTTGAGATATGAGGAAAGAAGCACTACAGCTAGCACAGCCATTTTCACATCTGCCAGAGACAGTTAAATTTGGAGTAAAACATTACTAAAACAAATTAGTATTTAATGTTTTCTGCTGTGCAAATCCAAATTTAAAAAAACATCCAAAGATGTTTAAAGACTTCAAAATTAATTAGAAATCTTACTTTAGGCTTTGAATTCTTGTTCAAACAATTTTACTTTTTTTTTTTTTTTTACTATGCATACGTGAGATAAAATATCTCAAAGGTTAAAATTTACTGATAAAGGACATATCAATCCTAACTCCTGTACAAACAGTACATGCACTCCTTATCGAGGGAAAAAAGCACTATAATTTTGTAACCGATACTTGAAGTAATATTTTTGACAGCAGAATTAAGCAATTCAGTTGAGCATGACACTTACAACAGTCATGCATTTGCCACCTTTTCTCTCCCAAAACCCCACACACATTCCTTTGCAGAATAATCCTGAAAAATAAGATATCGCTCATACTACTCCTTCTGCCTAGAAACGCTCCTGAAGCTACACAGCCAGAAAAAGCAACTTCCACTTGAAAATGTCGTCTCTACCAGAACAGAACTTCTCAGGATTCAGGATAAAGAGTGACAAGACTCCATCATTTGCTGGCTGTGAACGCTGCTGGGTCCTACTGGAGCAAGACTTGAAGACAATGGAATTGCCCAGGTACCCTTCAGACTGCAGCAGGGGTACCAGACAAACAGGCAGGGAAGACACAATGGAGCAGTGGTAGATCGCTTAATTTATGTGATAATTGTACTGCTGAATATGACTGCTCTAATTATTAACAACAGTAAATGGACTGACTGAAGAAATACATTACTCAATTAATTAAACTACTTTTCTATCTCTCCCAAAAAGGAAGAGCCCTTTAAGAAAATACATTTGCACAACACAAGGGATTTCTTCTCAAAAGACGGCTATTTCTGTATCAAACCTACACTCTCATACCCAGCTATCCAAAAGAAGATAATATCGATACCTTTTTGCTGACAGGAAAGTTATATTCTCTCCTTGCCCATCCTCTCCTGAAACAATGCATTTTAAGAGAAATGTCTCAAATGATGTTTTAAAAAGCTTCCCTGAAAAATCTGTGGAAGTTTTCTAGCTTTGAGAATTTAAACAAATTAGGAGCACCTTAAAAACAGCATTTTCAATGAAAACTGTTGTTCATCCTGCAGCACTGCCAAGCTCACACTGCAGCACTCTTT
>NW_010206759.1:16232-23518 GCF_000695765.1 Mesitornis unicolor
CTTTGAGAAAAATAAACAAATCTATATTTAAAATCCACCGAGCATCAATAATCAAGGGATCCTAAAGTTTTTGTTGGCAACACATTTTTAACATACTTCAAAAGTATTTACATCAGTCCCCCAGATATCATCTATTACAACTACTGCATAGATTTGCTGTGCATAACAATGTCCACAATAGACATCACAGAGAATGCTGCAGTTTCCTAATCACAAGGTTTATGAAGCTTTGCTGTCTAATTATTAGCAAGTCTCAGATACAGTATAATGGTTTTAGGGCACAGTTTTAGGGCACAGGTAGTGTATACAATCAACAGTCTTTTTTAAAATTTTTAATTTTCCCTCCCTTTTCCCCACCATGACCTATTTTCTTGAATAACATGCAAACTTAGTGAGGACATTAACCTGTTTCCATGTCACAGTACAGCTCATGCACCAATGTGCTGAGATGCATTAGTTGTTGTTTATTGATCCATTTATAGGTTCATTCTACTGGGAATACCGACTGGAGGATCAGAAAGTCTTTTGCTATCCTCTGCGTTGTGACACACTGTACTGATTAACTATTTCCCAGAATACATTTATTTTAACATTCTGTAGAAATACTTACAGAAGATTCCTCCTCTTCAAACAGCCTCCCACATCTGAATCACTCTCACATATTTTTAGTCCATTCATTATTTTCAAAAGTTAAAATGTAATAAATCCCATGCCATTTTAAAATAAAAACATAAGAATTACATGCATCAAACATCAGCTACTACAAATACTGATTTACAATTTACCAAGTATTAGAAATGAACAAGGTCTTTGCTCAAGAGCATAAAATGCCAGAAGTTTCATGCAGAAGGAAAAAACACAGAACCCCAAAACTAACTAGTTCTCCCTTGATTCTCTACAGACTTCTCATATGAGAACTGTCCCCCTCATAGTATACAGTGTGTGCTTCAGTACAGATTTTGTTAAGCCAAACTGTAACATAAAAAAGAATTTTAGACAAGACATTAATATGTAATCATTATTTATTATAGTTCATCCTACCTGCTTCTGCCTTTAGCATTATTAACCTTTGAACCAGCAATCACTTACTGCTTATTTGCAATGTATATACTCATAAAAACCTACCTTTGTGCCAAAAAGTGTTTATATCATTTTGTAAGCTTGACTACATTTTAAAAATAGATGTTTACAATAAACCCACATTCATTGTTCCGATTTAAACAAGACGGGAAAGCAGCTGAGCTCTAACTGTCTGAATTTTTGAAGCTGTAAAAGACAGAAGGGGAAAGTAATTCCAAAAGCCAGGCTTCTAGCCTTCAAATTCAAGGACTGCAAGCTTGACCAAATCCACACATCAAATCAATTACGGCAGAATGTAAAAAGCCAGAGCCTATTACAAAATAATTAAGCAAAAGATCACCAGGGTTCATGTCCTGTCACACTTTTACAGCCAACCACAGTTCAGTGAAGTCTGATCTGCAACATAAAATGGCATTGTTTCAGGCTTGGAGAGATGCTCAGGAAAAGGAAACATTCACAGTTTATAACTACAAGTTTTAAAAACCTGATTTCTCCAATTCTCAAAAAAACCCCCAACCCTTAGGATTCAGATATTTTGCTTTTAATGACAGAACCCCTGAGAAATGAATGCAGTGCAATCTAAGGAGTGGGAAAAATGACAAAACAGATATGGATCATATCCTGTATACCAGAAATGCTATGCAAAAGAAAGATACTGCTTTAAGCGGGATGGTCTCACTGAAAAAAGGGGAGAAAACAAATGGGACCACAGATACATCAGACAGCATGATCATAAGCCTCATTTCATTAGTAACTAGGCAGCAAATTATTTTTATTGCCTGCAGAAGCATCTGACCAAAATCAGTTTTATTCCAAGACCTTTTGAATTAGTTGGCCAGTTTCCAGCATTTTGAAATAAATTAAAAAAAAAAAAACCCTAGAGATCTCAAAAATAATTATGCTCCTATTGACTACATGAAAAATGATGATCAGGTAGAGGAAAAGACACAATCTGCACTTTTAGTGAGGGAGCAGTAGGAAAATTCACCTCTTATATATTAGATTTGGCAGCAGGTGAATCAGCACAGATTATCCACAGCACTGTCCCTTGCTATTGAGGCGAATGGGATTATGGATTGGAGGAAAAGGGATAAGGAGATACAAAGAGAATCCAAAGACATACAAATGTAAATTTTATTATTTCTGCATCCCACAGAAACTATGACCTGCAGACAGTAACTTGTTTTAATAGGCTTACAAACTGAGAATAACCTGGACAAGTATTTACATTTCTTGACCTCCTCTTGTTAAGTAGGTTGCCTAGAAACATCTTACCTCAGAATGAGTTAGAAAATGTATTATGTGCTCCTAGCTCCGTATTTTAAATATTTTGTTGAATGTCTTTTACGAAATACACGGAAAGAATTTTCCATTATACTTTTTACAGCACTGAGCACAGTGAAGATACTCAATTAAGAACAAATGAAGTAGACATGCAGTAACAGTATAATCTGAAAAGGCTTCCACAGATAAATACAAACCTTGATACAACATGTAGAAGTGTTGGTGGGATGACTCAGCTTCTAACGATATTTCATTTAAGTTCATTTTCTTTGCAGCAGACTGAGGTTATTAATAACTCCCAGCATGCTACTTAGAGCTGTGGATTCATTTTCCTGTTAATGGTAGCAATAGGTTCTTCATTAATTGTTTTAAGATAACACTGGGTTTTACCATATGGTTGGATTTGTATGAGGTTCTCTCATGAAAAGCCACAGAGTGTAAGAAATTGTTGCTATATTTAACTTCGGTGTCCTCACACATGAGGCAGACAATTGGAATGGGCACTGTCCTAGTATTTACAAGTGCAAACGATGCTCAATATTTACCACATGTTCTGTTTAAGAGGACTATAGGAACTTTAAACAAGAGAACATATGGATAGATCAGAGGATTGGTAATGCAATGCTGAGCTTTTCACCTCTAGATCATTGGTTCAAATCTAAACTGATTGGTAATGAAGGCAAACTATTATCATCTGACAGCTCTGGCCTTTGTAAATTGATTTGGCAGGCTCAGTACAGTTCCCAAACTCAAAATTCACCATTATAATTTGCATTCCTGAAAACAACTTCACCCCAGCAAAGTAACAAAAAAACTGAACAGAGACAGAAGTCATCTTTTCCTCCTCAGGCACCATCTCCAAAAAAGGACCTAGGGAGAGTGCCAGAGGAACAGTGAAAATTACACCCCAGTAACACAGCACACCATTCTGTGGATAAAGATTAATTCTGCCCCTCAGACACTCAATTAAAATTACCTCTGAACCACTGCAAAGCTTTCAAGTTTTTTATTACTGAGGAAAGAAGACACACCAATATGCAGGTTTAAAAACTGAAATTTCACAGTGCTGCTTAAAGATTTCTTTGGCTCTCTTGTTCAAAGATGCATTTCATAAGGCTGAAGGTTTTGAAGAAAATGGTCACAGTGTTCTATAAAAGGAATATCAAATTTAATATCCATTTTGTTATGATGTAATTGCAGCTAAAATATTTAAACAACACCTGCAGCAGCAACACACAAGAATATGATTTCCTGACCATGGGTTTAATTCAGAAAAAGATTTATTTACAAGTTACTATCAACAACACTAGAGAAGTGAAGTTATTACAGTACTTCTTCACTGCTATGTTAGACAGAAAATGTACAGATTAGTCCGTAACAGCACATAACTTTCCGCATGCTTTCATAATTTGAACAAAAATGGTTTTAAGCCTCGAAACCGTAAGTCTAGCCTCTTCCTTTGCCCCTTAATAGTTTGGTAATAATCACAGCAAGCACTCTGCAGGTGTCACATTTCTCCATTTTACCAACTGATGACTACTGTAGTGAATAGAGACACCAAGTTTTAATATCGTTTAAGATCACTTTTACTTAACATATTTAGGGCACTAGACAACAACATCTACTGGACTCTGAACACAAAACATTACTTCTAACATTTAAGACTACAACAGAATGAATATAGCTCCCAAACCTTGGAAACAGTGGAAAAAATAAGTTAAGAGTCTCCTGCCTTCCTTGCCAGCTCCTTGGTTTTTACTAAGGTGTTGACAATATTCTGAAGTTTTTCCTTCATTTTCCAACAACTCCAGAAATAGAGCACTTTAGAAAAGCCACGACAGGTTAACTTCCCAACTGAATGATTGCCCATAAATTCTGCAAGCTGAATGATGGAGCTGTCATGTAGTCTACTGCCATAAAATCAGAGTAGCACAGCCAAGTGACACCCTAGTTTGGCCAAACACTAGTCCTGCGTCCCATAGACAATGGTTGGTGAGATCGACCTAAACCTTTTAACTTTGCCAGATCACAGAGCAGGAAACCCCACACATCAAGTGACACAACAGAGAGAAAAGAAAGAATAAACTGCATGTTAAACTTGTGTGTCAAGAATCACAGAATCACAGAATCGCTCGGTTGGAAAAGACCTCTGAGATCATCACGTCCAACCGTTCCTGTCTACCCACTAAACCATATCCTTAAGTACCTTGTCTACCTGCTCTTTAAATACATCCAGGGATGGTGACTCCACCACCTCCCTGGGCAGCCTGTTCCAGCCTCTGACAACCCTCTCAGCAAAGAACTTCTTCCTTATCTCTAACCTGAACCTCCCTTGGCACAGCTTGGTGCCGTTTCCCCTTGCTCTATCCTCCATCACCTGGGAGAAGAGACCAGCACCCACCTCTCTACAACCTCCCTTGAGGTAGTTGTAGGTGGTGATGAGGTCTCCCCTCAGCCTTCTCTTCTCCAGGCTAAACAGCCCCAGTTCCCTCAGCCGCTCCTCATAAGGCTTGTTCTCCAGAGCCCTCCCCATCCTTGTGGCTCTTCTCTGAACACGCTCCAGAAACTCCAAGATACAATAAGAGACCTATACCTTGTGTCACTTGCCTTAGAAAGTGTCCAGGCTGCAGTTATGAGATGGTTCTCACACACAGGGTGCAAGTCTAGTAAAGGGGGCTGCCTACAGATGAAGGTAAAATCTTAAAGACTAAAGACTGCCTATTACTTAACTTTCACTTAATATAACAGTAGAGAGATCTGTGCAAGATGATCTAAATTCATTGACAGTCAGTAACAAGATTTCTTGCTGCTCCTCTCTGCCATCAAACACTGCATATCTGTGCTAGGGAATGACCTTCAGAAAGGCACAGTAACTTTGGAATGGTGACTGCAGTCACTACTTAATTTAAAGAAATTAAAAGACAAAGTTTAGACAAAGGCAAGAAGTGGAATATTTCAGAGAACATATTAAACTAAACTGTTTGAATAAATGTGGGTGGAACATATGTTAGGAAACTGAAGGATGTGTAAGGGATTTCAATTTCAGAAGGTTGGAGGAGAAAAATGAAAAGACTAATACATGCAATATTATTCTATTGGTTCTGAAAAGTAAGGTAAGCAGAATTTTGAAAAAAAAGGAAAAAGAATAGGTATAACTTTTATTATTCTTTCATTCTTCTTTCTCAGTTTCCTTTTTCTATCACCTGCTGCACTTTGTATAGCTGCACCAAAAGTTATTTGGGACAGCCACAACTGTTTGTTATATAAATATGTTTATAGAGCACCCAAACACAATGAAGGCTAAATTCTGATTAGTGTGGATAGAACCTACTATAATGACAATAATGTGATGCCCAAGAGCTCTGCTGCTATTCTTTCATCTCTAGCTAACAAGTTTTTGAAGCTCCACAGACTAGGAAATAAACACACTTTCTCTTCTATGTACTCTCCACGAAAATTCGCGTAAGAAGGCTTAATGCCTAATAACATCACCAGGACTGGATAAAGAAGGATTTAAATTCCCATTATCCTTTTTAATGAACTTGTGACTACAGTCTCAAAATAGACTGTTAACCCAGAACAGAGAGAAGAACTGACATAATTTTTACCTGAAATGACTGAAAGAAATGAACTGAAATGCTTTCACAGCTGTCACTAATATAAAGAAAGCAAAATTTCTAAACGCTCTGGGATAACTACGTTTGTCTGGACTGGACAAATCGAGCACACCCTTATCCCTTACCCCACCCCAAGAACACTGAGGCAAAATGCACCCAGGTAAGGGAAAGGAGGAATGGAGGAACGGGCTCCTATTTAATTCAGTCTGAATGATATGCAGCATGCTTGATTAGATATACTCTTGATTAGGTGATGGAATAGAATTTAAAGAGTATCCTGTCTAGTGAAATTATCATTATTTCTATCACTTCACAAATGAGCACAGATTTCAACAGACTCATTCAAGTTTTTTTCAGCCCATAATACATTTTTGGTAATTATTTTTAAAAGCTGTCACGTCCAAGTTATGTATTATCACACCAGTTTAGTTCTCAGCACAGCAGTACTTTCTTTCCCTCTGGAAATAAACACAAGATTATCTATGTTGCTACTGTTGCAATTGCTATTGTTGCTATAGTTTTCCAAAACTGCTATTCGGTGTCAAGTATATTGCAGCACAAAACCTTTTGGTCCTAGATTTTCTTTGTCAAGTCTGAAGAGTAGCATAAGCTTAGAGAGGTTTGTTTTCAGCACATACTTCTTTCAAACTGCATGAGAAATTACACAACTGTTTTCCTCCTGTTTCACATGCATATTTTTTCCATTATTATAACACTCAGAATTTGTTCTGAAATCTGAAAAGCTCTTTGAATTCTTTTCACACATACAATCAGTCACTACAATACTCACAACAGCTTTACTCAGCTGAAAGACCAGAAAGCTATCACGTCTGCAACTTTTTGAAAGCAGAAGGTGTATATTGTTATGGTTTCTATTTAGGGCTCTAATCCTCACGAATCCTCACTCATAATCCTCCTACTGAATGAAGAGTTTCAAGCAAACAGAAGATTTCAGCAGATCCTGAAAAAGCAAACAGCTTCTGCATTTTTTTTTCAAGAAGTACACACTTTTGACAACCTTGAACCAACATAGTAAATATAATACTGTAACTTTAGCTTCTTCTAACCAACAGCTTCTATGCAAGTTTAACTTTTAATGGCACTTGATCACGTCTCAGTTTTTAACCAATGCAATGTCAGTGATACTAATTTCAAAGATCCCGGCTGATAAAACACCCTTTTAGCCTCCAGTATCCTCTTTTTCTCCTGCCTGCGACTCCTTTCTTCTTCTAAAGCCGACCAGGGGCAAGCAGCCAGAGGGGACCCTTCACCGACAACTACTCCGGAGGTCAGGCCCCGGCGGCC
>NW_010206759.1:24253-63120 GCF_000695765.1 Mesitornis unicolor
TCTCGCGAGAGGGGTAAGGGCGGCCGGGCCAGGCGGGTCAGGTCTGGTTCTTCCAGTGCCGTTTCTCATTCCCTCAGCCCAGGGCAGCCCTCCAAGGGGTCGGAGCGCTCTTGAGGGTAGATGGCCTAACCCGGTGTCCCGTCGTGGTTCTGCGCTTTAAGCCGACGCAGCAGAGCTTGTTTGATAAAGCTGCCAGGATAGAAATACCTTTTTCGTGCCAGAAAAGAAATAGGTGCTCTTGCAGAGAGTGTATAATACCTCACAATTGCAAAGTATGTGCTGTGATAGCTATGGTGTATGGCTGGAGCCAAAGGTGACAGTCCGACACATTCATGTCTAGCAAAAGTTTACTTAGAGTTCATGTGGGAGCTGGGCTTCCTCGCAGGTTAGAGCCGTAACACCTGTGCAATGTCATCCATCCAAGTACTCTAGGTGTGAATTAGATCATCTGAGGATCAGGGGGAAATGGAATAAGATCTTTTAGAAATATGTATTTTGATTTTCTGAATACCAGACTCTGAAATTAGTATTAAGCTCACATTCCCTGCACTGCATCAGCTGCACTTTGCAGTATGTGATTCTCCTGTCACCAGTGCAGAGCGCTGGTAATAATATTAACTCTGGCATAGTAGTATTTTTTGTGATATCCCAGAAACATTTCTAGCCCACTGAAATAAATGGATCTTTTCGTATGAATTCAGGATCATGCACGTAGAGAGTCTGAAGATGTCTGAGGGGACTGCCATTTCCATGAGCAGTTGGTATCTCAGTGCTAGCACTCAGAATAAATGATGTCATTAATTACTCAAACTGTAACATCAAGGCATGAGGGCTAATACATTTTCTTTTCTGCCCTTGGATTTCAGTGTTCTGAACACCAGAGAGAGATGTCTTTCGGAACAATTCATAGAGAAGTGCCACCAGCTCTGTAGGTTGTGGAGGACGTTATTTTCATTGGTTGTTGAGCCACATTTTTACACAGAAGTGAGTTAATACATAATGTTTTGTATCTAAAAATATGTATTTCTGTATGCCGGAATTACCAGCTTCTGATAATTCAGGTATACTGTCACTGGTATTCCAGGTACATAGGGTATGCCTGGAAGACTGGGACTACCTTTTCTGCCCAGAGCAAAAACTGAAAGCGTACTGTTGGTATATATGGGCGTCTGCAGTACTGTTTGTGCTGCTGCTGTTAATATGGCATTTCAGACACCACGAAATAAAAAAAGAAAAGTTTGTGCATTTGGAGCAAACTTGCTGTGACTTCCCATCCTATTTCAGTCTTTTGCTTTGGGAATTAAGCCAGTCACACGGGGAGAGAGACCAAATGAGGAAGGCCTCAAGCCTCTCTTAGGGACCAGAGATAATTAAGAGAAACATTTAGAGATGGTAGATATAATGAAGCCCTGAATCCATGCTAGCTTCAGGCCCATTAAAGTATGGCTGGTTTTATAATAGAATATGGAAGTGATTACTCATCTGAGCCAGGCACTGTGGAGTTTGACCAAAGCACTCTTCAGTGTAATTGAATTTGCATAGCATCTGTGAGCAGGGAAGGTCCTATGCGATAAAGCCCATAGGTTGTCCTTAGGCTGGCCAGCAGAAAGTTTCTCATTTGTTTGTTCCTCCTTCCAGGGGCCACTTTGTTTTGCCTTCAGTGAATGATGTATAATGAGATTGCTGCTTAAGGGAGCAACTTCCCCCAGTACAAAGGGGAAGTCTGCAGAGTCCTTATTTACCCTTTTGTGTAGAGGGGTGTTCTGGAGCATAAGTAAAGCATTGCTTAGTGGGTAACCTTTTTCGCTGCTGTTAGTGCCTCCTTGTGTGGGGTTTTTTATCTCTGGCTATAAATGCAGGAGTAAAGTGGTGGTTCTGCCCCTGGCTCATGTCTGAGCCTGTGAAGAGTTGAGACCTTTTTCAGCCTTTCATAGTACGGTTGTGCCTTCCGTGTCCAAATTTCCCAAAAATACGTGTTCCCAGTAAGCCTTGTTGGAATAACAAAGAAGAATATTTTGATTTGGCAGTAGAGGAAAGGCTTATAACCATAAATTAATCTCTCCTTATTTATGCATTTATTTGTTCACTGTGGAATTTTGAAAGGCAGTTGTTCATTGTAACCCTGGCTAAAGTTGTATCTGTAATTTCTTCCAATGTTTTGAAGGGTAGTAGTCCCTGTCTGCATATTTATTTGTGTCAGTTCTCCCTTAAAGCACATCAGATGGTATTTTCTTTAAATTAAAAAGACTTGTAAAAGTAAAACTCTTTGTACAAAACATATTTTTAATTGTTAATCAGAAGATCAAAACAATAACAAAAAAGAGCCTGCAGGTTTTCTTCAAAAAAGTTGAAGAATATGCATGAAAAGTTTTGATATAAATAATGTTTCTTAAAAGTATAGTTGAAAATTAAAGGAAGAGTTTATATTTGGGAGTTTGTTTATTAAGCTGACTGAAATTTAGGTTGTGTTTAGGAGCATTGCTTTGGAGTGGCTTTTGTAGTTCTCTTCCCTTTGCTGCGTGTGTTAATTAACACAATGTATATCTGAGCAAGTATTTGCACTCATTAAAGCATCGTATAAGCTGTACTGCAAGCAGAAGATGATCATCAGAGAGATGATGACGCTTACTGTGTGTTAAATACATAGCAAGAAGTACAGCATAAAGGCACTGCTAATTAATTACATTAGCTGAAGAGACTTTTGCTGGTACGTTAATATAATTAGTCGTGTCTCGTATCCCACATACTCAGCAGTTCACAAAAGTTGTAGGGTTCCACAAAATGTGTGCAATCTTGCTTCTGCATGTGTCTGCAAATTCTGCTTGATTATCTGTGGTCCCGATCAGGCACATCTCCAAGACAGAATAGGCAACTTGTCTAAACTGGTTTGTAACCTGCAATTTGAGGATTTGGGCATAGATGAGATTGCATCTGAATGTATTAATGTGCTGAGAGCCAGCAGGCAGGCTTGCAACCTTTTCTTATACTCATTCAAGAGAAATTAGCATACGTGCTGCTGATGGGCAGCAGTGGTCCCCGTAAGTTGTCAGAGAAGTGCTAACAGTGGCAGTCTTCTGTGGAAGAGAATATACACTTGCAGACAAGCTAGGCAGGAAAAAAACCTCAGTGCAGGAAAAAACCTGAGTCCGGTGAATGTTCAATCCTTGCACCACAAGTCAGTGCTTCCCATGGAGGGATGGCCACATGTAGACGTCTTAGCTCTATAGCAGAATGCTCGTGTTCAGGCTCTTGGCTGTCTGGTGCCTGCCATCTTGTACAAGAGAAGTGAATACATTTTATGTACTCAACAGTATGATTTTTTTTTTTAAAGTCAAACAAGAGAAAGCCCATATTCTCCTAACAGCCTGAAACTGTTCCAAATTTTATCTCAGAGAGTCACTAAGCCTAATGACAAAGCCATCTCCTCTAAATGCTCTGTCAATAACAACAGCAAATGCAATTCACAGATGTTAGTTGTATGAATTATATCATCATCATCACTAATGGCAAGCTGCTCGTATGAGAGAGACAATTATGAGATTGCAAAACCCTTTGATTAGGGAATGCATTGCAGTCAAATGGAAGGTTTTCTGCACGATACAGAGAAGCATACCAACTGTGCTACTACCAGCAAATATTTATGCCATCAGATATAACTTCAGGCAAGATTTTAAAACATATGAGTCCATGTTTATGGATAGTATTGCTGAGATTTTGTTAAATACCTTTCTTTTACATTAGAATGTGGGCACTATTTTTAGTGCATTTTCAGTTTGGCTTGGGTTCTTTATCATACAAGTTGCCTTACATGAGAGAAAGATTTCAAAGCTTGGAAACTGTAATATAATATTCCTAAAAATAACACTTCAAATAACTACAAATATATCAACTTTTTCTTCTGAATGAAAGATCTGAATGTCACAAAATTCTATCCAATCTGTTTTTCATGGACCGGCCCCTCTCCATTAATGGGATTTTTGGCTGCTGTTCCATGGAGTATAAGCTTAATATCCAGTACAGCCTTTATGAGGGAACTGTAGCCTGCCTTCACAAGGGGATGGGCTCAATAATTTGTTGGTTCTTTTTTATCTGTAACTATGTTGATCCTGCTTAAAATGATGACTGAGTTTCCATTCTATAGCTTCTAGTGTGTGTGTGGGAGATCCACTGTAATTAAATCTTATAAAATCCTCTTATTCCCAATATAAATAATTCTCTGACATAGGCGATTCCCCTGAGTCTGCATCATAGCCCAAGGAAAACAAAGAGCGGGAGCAGTTACTTACTTCCTCTTAAATATTTGATAATTTTGGACAAACTTCTGCCCTGATTACAGTAGCTGCAAGCCTCATTTAAATGAATTCTTTTTGGGGCAGAATTCAGATTACAGATTTTTTTCACTTTTAATGTAACTTTGAATAACGAATAAACTAGCATGTATCTTAAGCTATGTAAACAGCAAGACAATAGTAGTCTGAATTGTTCTACAACTTGTAGTGTTGTATTTCTCATTTTGTACTAGAAACAAAAGCACATAAATCCTGCTTGAGAGGATTTGAGATTGAAAGAGTACTGGCAGAAGAAGAGCTATATGCCTCATTAAGCAAATTTACCAAAACTGAAGGATCCTCTTAGCTTACAAGTATGAATTACAGCAATATTATTAATAGTGTGCAGTGATTCAGTACTAATTCCAAGCATATTACAACGTTTTATCTCCATTTAGAGTTTGGGATAATGGAGTACCCAGGCAAAAACTCATGTTGAGCAGTACATTTTGAACCAGAGCGAGTTTTGGGTACATAGCCAGTCCTTTGACCTACTTGCTAGACGATGCTGCCTTCCCTGTACACAGGAACTTTGAAACTACACCACCAGAGAGCACTGTGCCATTTCTGCGCAGGATTTCTTACCTTTCCCTGCATGTTTAAGGACCTTTTTTATGTAGGGATTTTTTTCTTCTGGGGTCCAGTAGAACTCAGATGATTGTTGTGATTATATTGGAATTCCCAGACATTTTGGTATCACTGCCCTGTGTGCTGATGCACAGCCCTTAGTTGCGCTGACCAGCCTCACCTGGGACCTGCACCCCGCATATGGCCCAGAAACATCATTTGAGCTCAGCCCTGGGACTACAGTCCTTGTCTGAGCTATGTTTTAGGGGTGCTGCACTCTTGTCTCCTTGGTACACCTAAGACCTGTGTGGAGCCTGTCTCCTAGATGGATTCTGGACCCACAGTGTAGCTTGTGTCCAGCCCTGTCTCCTTTTGCTCCTGGCCAGACTCCCTGGATGGCCACAGTGCCTGATTCATCCCCTCGCCATGTCTGTGATGGTTGATGGACTCTGTCACCAGCACTCAGTGATACCTGCCATGCTCAGATGTGGTGGGCTTGTGTGCTGGTTGGTGGGGGCACTGTGCTGGGCTTGCCTGGGCTAACTCCTCCTTGGAGCAGCCAGCCCTCTCTGCACCTTGCCGTGTCTAACTGGGCCATGATCTGGAACACCTGCTACTGAAAATAGGCCATGACATCTGGGTACCAACCTGTCCTGTTTCTGATGCTCCTGACATATTTACCATGAAAGCATCATGTATTTCCCTTTTTTAAAAATCATGTAATTCTGTATTGCAAGAGTCTAAAACCCCTGTCAGAGAAGGAGAGGCAATAAATGGCATATGTGGTGGGAAATTATATTGCTTAGTGTCACCTAGTTTTCTCTGAAATTTCCCCTGTCTTTCTGAACTTCCAGTGTTCTCTCTGCAGCCTGGATTCTTGTAGTATAGTTAGAATGCTTTTCAAACGGGAAAATAAATCCCTCCCCCTTAATTACAATGCAATTGAAAAAGCTAGATTGATTCAAAATGTTGGAAAACCCACAGCAACTTTATCTCCAGACAGAGATCAAATACAGAATAAACTAATAGTTCTGTGGAATGTGAGAATTTCCCATTTAAATGGCTTTTACCAGTGAAATTCGCAAGTTTTTATGTAGGGATTAAAAAAGGAAATCAATGTGGGAAATGCCTTTTCAACTACTTTCTGGATCCATTTTATCCAAAGAAACAAAACTTTTCTTCTGAGGATTTGTTTTCAACTCAAACTTCAAATACTTTGTAGGAACGTGTCAAAAAAGACGACCTTTTAAATTTCTGTTTAAATGTTCTTCAGAAGATCAAAGTACCACCTTAATGTTTTTAAGTTTAGTCACAGAACTGAGTTATACATACTTCTTAATCATTGAATAGGACATATAATAAATGTTCTTTAGCCATTTCAGCAGAAAGGTTAGGAAACTTCTCATTTATGACTTCTAGAGCTTGTTATTATTAGTGCAATCTTTAAGAGATCTTAGGGTAGCCCTGGCAATAGCCTTATAGAGGAGTGTGATAAAGCCAACCTCATAGCTATATAGCAACAGAATAAAAATCAAATACAAATCAAATATGGTTACAGGGCTTTCTAGACAAGGAGGAAGAACTCCTAAATTAAAAGTATTTGAATGGGAGATGTCCCTGTAAATAAGCAGTTTAGCCCTGTTTATAAGAGGAAATGTTGATCTAAAGGCAGCACCAGGACTGAGAATTCCAAACCAGTCTCTGTGCAGGCTGAACTAGGGTATGGGAGTGAAACAGCAGTCCTGTATGTAATGGGTCAGAGTGCAAATGTTCATGAAAAATAAGGTATTTCATGCAGAAAAATAAAATTCCTTATTGTTTTTCCACAGTGCCTGCCTTTCTTCCTACATGTGTGGCATTGATAAAACTGTTACAAGAAATGGAATAGCCTTTGATGCTGTGTATTTGAGTAAGTAATGCTCTATGGCGGGTGTCAAATTGCTTCTGTTGTAATTAAACTTTTTCTTTCTCACTCTGTAACTATGGGCAAGTCATCTCACTTGGGTGTGCCTCTGTTCCTTCCTGACCTATTCCAGCTTTGGTCTCTCTGTGTGAAAAACACCCTGCTTAAGCTGTCACCTGTTTTATACTCTGGACAACTGGGGACTTTTAGGTGACAGTGAAATATTTGCATGTGTCTGTTAGGCTGACTTATTTTATCTCTGATGCTGTTGTAATTTCCTCTCAAAGTCATCATTCTTCACCACCAGTTTTACAGTATTTATCCAAGCCACCTTGACATGTACCTATCTTATGACCATCCCCACCAGTCCCCAATCTTTCTTCCAAGTCTAGCTGTGAGACTGAAACTTTTGTTCTTGCTAATCTTCAAATTGATTCAGCAGCATTTTTAAAAAAGAAAACACAAAGGCTTTTTTTCCTCTTGGTGTTTTATTACTTGTTAATATATGACAAAACATATTTACTATGGAGCAGACAGGCAGCATTTAGCATTGCTAAACAGAAAAACACTTCCTAGTTTTGCTCTTTAATGCCCTGGTGAGTAAAAAGCTCCTTTCCCCTGTTTCTGATATGGATTAACACCCCAGCAAAGATAAATTTAGAACCTGCTAGGAGCCTGTCCGGGCTAAGGGCAAAAGAAAGGAAGGGCAGACAGAACTAGAGTTGCACTTTTCAGCTCCTTACTATCAACTTGAAAATAGAAAGGGCTGAGAAAAAAGGAAGGCCTTGGCAGTGGGGATTTATAGCTCTTCTGTTTCACCACTCATTGGCACATTGACCTCAGTAGGGTACTCAGAGGAGTCTCCTGAGGGCATCCACGGTATTGGGGTTCTGTTGAAGGAGGGTCTGTTGCTGAAATTTTGATTATAGATCAGGAGAGATTCCGGAAGCAGAGGGCAAATATCAAACTGAGGCACTTTGAAGGTCATCCGTTTGGCTGCTCTCTCGTAACCCCCGTAAGGCATGGCAGTCCTGGCATAGGGTAATACATGGCATTAGCAAACAGAGCACAGGTAAACAATGGGATTTAGAAAATAAATAATCAAAGTCATTGAGATTGTAAATTTTAAGGCTGTTTCAGTTGGCTGGCCAACAAATCCTTTCCGAGAATGTATATGTATCCATTGCCTATGTTTTAAAAAAACCTCCCTCTCTCTGCTCCTGAGCATTTCCTTCACCCTTGTTGCATTAATCTCCATCAAACCATACACCTTTCACACCTGTTTGTACCTCGTGCACATAGGAAGCAAGGGCTGTGTTATTGCAGAAATGAGTGGGATATGGGTCTGTCCTGGGTACTGATATCCCGAGGCTATGGAATTGAGCGCCAAAGTTATATAGAGAGGTTAACAGAAAATTGTTGCTGCCCTAGAATTACTTGTAAAACTTTCAGTTCTTATCAGAAGCAGCAGGAAGATCCTGATTCTTATCTGAGGTATTGTGAAGTATATAGCTTCTGATCATAAATATTTTTCGTGAACTCTTGAACTTCTAAGTGACTGCAGTAATAAACAGTGACAATCTAAATTTCCCTGGTCAAATGGGGCAAGGAAGAAAGAGAAGTAGGATTAAAGTCCTCTGATCCTGCTGCATAGGTTTTCTGTCCATAAACTGAATTAAAATCTCTAGCTCTTAATGTATCTTCTCTTTGTAGGCCTCCAAACGTTTTGTACACAGGAGTCTGTGCTGGGCAACACTATAAACTCATTTACACTGCACAAGACAGGAAAGCTCTGGCCAGGGTTATTGTGTGTTCTCATTCTAAATAAACTGAATTGAATATCCACGAAGACTTACCGGTTAAAAGACTTGTAATGAGGGAAATCAGCTTTGGGACTATATGACAGTAAGTCAATGGTGAACTGACTTTTGTCCTCAGGGCTGATACCCATTGCACGTTCCCAGGGGGAGATGTAAGTTTTAAATATGGTGGTTTTTTTACCTCCTGACTTTCCATCTGTAAACGGAGGAACGTAAAGCACACAGGTTAGATGACACTTACTCTAAATACACTGCCTGTCTGTATTCTGCTATTGAAGTTGAGCCACCAGCTTTGTTTCCAGATTCTGTAACATCTAGATCAAGTCTCAGATTTTATGGTTAGATTTCTATAAAAAAAGACTGTCATACGCCTATTCCGTCCTTATCCACAAAAGCAGGTGTACCACAGTCTAAGAGCCACTCACCCAGGAATTTGCATTAGAGCATGTATTTGAAAGCTAATTTTTCAATGGATAGTAGAATAGAAATATATTACCCCGAGAACCAGTGTCTTTACCCCATCATCCCTTTCACTACCTCAGGGGAAGCCTTATGCAAGGCAAAATGCTATCTAATTTCATAATTTACTTTTCTCTTCCCTTTCTGTTCAAAGCATACATAACCCTTACACATAAACATCATCATCATCATGGTCATCAGGTGCAACAAACAAAGCCCTGACTGGACACTCCAAAACTAGGCTCAAACTTTAAAGTGGGCTGTAACTGACTAAAAACCTTTAACCATCATGCATCAGGGTCTTGGCAACCCACAACCATCTTTACTAACGTCTTCCTCAGTCGTTTGTTCTTGAATGTTCTAAAATTACCATCTTCATTGTCTCATTATTTTTATACATTGGCATTTTCTTTGTGATTACATGAACAGACATTCATATTTTCCCCCTCCTGAGCCAGGATGTTAGAGAGAAGCCTGGCTCAAACACCTCATGATGGCTAAAAGCAGTTTGAAGATATGATGGGCTGTCTCTCCAGGGATTAAAATCCTGTCAGTGACAGAGCTGCACTTTGCTGTTAAGTCAGATACCTGATTGCCAGAAAATTTAGGTTAGCTTCTGGCTGCTCCATTAAGCAAAAGAGCTTAGACACAGGGTTTCATTCTGTGTGCCTTTTTTTTCTGTTTTTTTTTCTTCCACTTGTGTATAATACCACCTTGCTAAGTGGTTGTGTAGCACACCTTTAAGATTCACATCCTTCAGAAACCTTAAAAGTCCTGAGCAATGACTTCTGCTTAGCTTGATAACGGCAGATGGGACTTATAGGTTAATGGAATTAGACATTTAGGTGTTTTCATGGTGCTAGTAGTTTGTGCAGAAAACAGAAATCCTTATGCAGTAAGTGGCAAAGAATGAAGACTATTACTTTTATCTGAAACTTTCTTCATCACACCTTCTTTCTTTGTCTTGCTTATTTTCTTCAAACCCTGCCAAATCCTGGGCTTTCCTGGTTTCAGAGAATTGCAAACATGTACAAGAATCTCACTTTCAATAAAAAATAAAACCAACTACCCCCCTTCTTTCTGTGTAAAAGACTTAAACTAAGTAGTTTAGAAGCAAATTGATTGCTAGGGTTGAAAAATAGAAGCAGTTGGAATCCATCTCTGCAGTAAAAGCTATGGGATGATGTTAATCCTCCTTCTCCCTGCACACAAGACTTAGACTAACAATGGAGAAAAATCTCCTATAAGAAGACAAAGTCCACACAGGTTTCTTTTTCACAGGGACACCCAGAAATGTAGAAGGTGATTTTGATATAAAATGCACATTCTTCTAGAATGTAAATGAAAAACCTTGGATTTCACAAGTCACTCTTTTGGTCACTTACGGTAGCAGTTCCTGGTTCCCAAGCAAATTTGCAATCTGTTGTAAAATCCCATAGGGACTGTTAAACTAACAATTTCACCTGCTGATTTGCCTACAAGGAATTTGGTTCTAGAGGCTTTTGGACAAACCAAACAGAATAAAATTAAGCAAGGAGTAAATTCAATTAAAAATACTTTTACTCATAAAGATAATTGCTTGGTGCTGACCACATAACTTTTTGAAATATTACTGTTTCTTTTATGAAGATTATCCAAAAGGTGCTGCTTGTTTAGGTGAAAACTTTGATTTGAAATCAGGGCTGGTATACTCAGGACTGAGGTGTCACATCAGACTGCTGAGCCAAAGAGCTAATACTATCTCCAGTAGCGCTCAGAGTGAAACCCTTGAAAGGAAAGGGTTTTCCGTACATGCATACTGCTTTGTCAACTGTAGCTCAGTAAAGTTTCCCATGATTTCTTTGGTCCAGCCAAGGCAGGTATTGCTGCTTCTTGCCTATGATTGAGCAACACAGAAGCATGCAAACAAATCTATGAAGCTAAAGGCAGTTCAACTTTTCTAGACTTTGCATTGGAACTTTGTTTGGAAGAATTCAGGTTTTAGTCAAATTCATTTACTTGTTCCTAAGAGTAAGGCTGGCACAGGCTCTGATAGCTTTAGCCATTTCTTGTTCTTGCAGAGAGATACTTGCCTTTCTCAGATCCATCACTGCCTCCTCCACCACTTCCAACTGATTCCCCCGCATGCTCCCCTTCGCTGTCCCCAGGGCCTCCTTTGCTTCCAGGCCTAGGAGGAACCGCGGGATACTGATGCTTATTGGAGCCGTGCTGCCCAGCTGTCACTCCTCCTACCATCCGCCCATGGGCATAGCCATGAGCATCTTCCCCATAATGCCCTCCTGGTGGGATGAACTTCTGAAAGTGATCCTAGGGCAGGAGAAAAGAAAGTAGGAATCCCAGTTACAGGACATGGTCCATTCACGTTTGCAGGGTTGGGTCCCAGAACATGAAATCCTGAGTACCCATGATCTAACCAATTTTGTGTCTCAGTTACAAAACCAATGGCAGAACTTTGTGTGAGTTATTCTCTATATTCAGTATAGGAGCAGGTGTAGAACAGCAGCAAGAGCAATGGAAACATACATTTTAATGGACAACTCATAGTAATTTTATACCATCAGGATGAGAAGAGAAGGATCTGTGTATTGTCCCCAGCATTGATCAGTATGAAATACATGAGGAAGGGAAAGGAAATACAGCTTTTGCCAGAGTAGGTAAAGATCCAGACAGAGATACACTGGCTAACGTGTGGGAAAGCAAGCTGGTCAAGAAATAGAAGTATTTTCATGTCAGGGTTACGATAGTCCAGCAAAGTCAGGTTGATTATAGTGTGGGAGCTATGTGTTACAGGGCACCAGAACAACAGGGTACCTGTGACAACATAAAAGCCTGTATGTCTGTTTTGTGTATATATGAAGGTCTGCATGGGGATGGGTATTTACACATTGAGAAAGGCTGAAGAAGTAGCAGCCTGGGAAAACATTAAAGACTTCCTGGAGACCACAAGAGGGAAATGACAAAAAGGAAGAGTTTTGCTTGAGCAATATGTGCATTAACGAACCAAATCTAACCAGCAACCAGGCAAGAAAGCAAGCTGTATCCATCAATAAAATCAAGTTGGTCATATTGCCCAGGCTGTCCACTCTTCTCAGTCCAAGCTAGAAGGCACAATCCCTGCAGTACATGGTGAAAACGCAAACAGTCCATGCAGGATTTACAGACCCTGTGGTGCCAGCACAAGGTCCTGTCTTTGCACACAGCCATTTTAATAAATACTTGTGTGGAATAGAAACTGATATGCTTGGAAAAATGTTTTATGTATTGGTCATAAGTGACATCAAAACTTGTCTCCTATCAGATATGAAAAATAATCCACTTTGCATTACATTCCACACAGCTCTGTAATACAAGTAACCTGGGTTATAGATCACATATGGTCTTTCCTGTTAGAGTAGGGGACTGGCTATAGATGTGCAAAGATGTAACAAATGCAGCTGAAGATGAATGCATCTGTGGTTCCTCATGCTGCAATTCTGCTTGTATCAATTCATCTCAGGTAGTCAATGGGAAACGAGAGTGCCAACCTCAGGGCTGGCTCTCAAAGGATTAAGGCTTTCTCAGGGCTATTACACCTAGTACAGTTTAGCGAAAAGCAGCTTTCTAGGCTGTAAACAGGCTTCCAAGGCCAGCTGTTCGGTCAGCTAAAAATAGATGAGAAGTGAAAACCCCACAAGGCTGAAGGCAGAATTATCTAACCCTCCACTCCCTGTGTCTCCAGCAACAGTGTCCAGGGTTTCACAGCAGGTCACCAGACTGCAACCCAGGCAGGCAGCCAGCTGCAGGCTGAAGTGGCAGAGCTGGTGCCCCCAGGGCCTTTAGGGACTTTCTGTCCTTCTCCTAGCTGTAGGGAATTCCCTTTTTAGGAACAGAGGAGATAATGTTCCCCTGAATGTCAGGAAGTGCTGAGAAGGGAGAGGATTATGAGCATTAAGCTGCACAGAGGAGCGAGCAGGGCAATCTGTTCAATTATGCGTGGGAGCTGTGTAGCTGTAAAAAGGCAAACACAAAAAGGGTTTTTTTTGAGGGCTGAGGGTCAGAATGAGGTTATTTTCAAAATGTTAATATGTATGCAAGGTTAATGCTTCTCCTGATTTGCTCTGTAACTTCAAAAGAGGATTTGCATCTGTTTTCCTTCAAGTTTCACTCGTGCTGTGTGCCCTTCCTGAGAATTAAATGCTTATTTCTCTTTTCCTTTGGTTACTTACATGCGCTCTTCTGGGAAAAAAAAAGGTCTTAAAACATCAGCACAACATGAGCTGCAGTAGAAAGGCCAGGTTTGATTTTGTGCACAGCAGTCTTTGACATGACCAGGCAGGGGCGTTATTGTCATGTGGTGTTATTTTAAATTGCAGTATTATCACTAGGCAGGAGTGAAGTTTCTCTGAAACACAAGGTCTGCCTCAGGAAACCCACACCTAAATCTTATTTAGCTGCAAATAAAATTGGTTTGATTTGCCTCAGGCTAGTTCATAATTCTTCATGGACCTGGTGGGAAAACATCCTGTGTTCAGCAGACATCGCCATTCAGATAACAAAGAGCCGATTTCCATGCAATACCCCAATCTACTCACCTGCTAGAATAAAAATACAATTTTCTTTAGTTTTGGCAATCACGATAGATTGTATTAACTCAAATTAATAATTCTTTTTCTTTAACAAGAGGCAAAGACGAGTTCATCTTTTTGAAATCTTGAACCGCGGTGGGTTCAGATGAGCTCATTCCAAGAGAGCAAAGCTCAGGAATGGCAGCCTCATGCAGAAAGAAGTCTCAAAGGAGTCAAAGCAGGGTAAGTGCAGCTTGTCTCCAGTAGTTACAGCATGGTCAGAGTATTCAGAGTGAAATACACATTATACTTGAGGGGAATGCATACCTTGGGCCATTGCTACCAGGATGTGGAGCTTTTATGTATATGCATATTCACATCACAAAACCGACCTCTCAGTTAGGGTTGATTGACTCTGCTGATGGAAGTCCCAGGAGAGAAGCCCAGGAGCATCAACTAAGGAGGCTGAAAACCCTCTCCTGTTGGCTCTGGGGGCAAATCACACGGTCCCTCCATGGTAGGGTTTGCCCTGTTGGTGTGTTGCTGGAGGTAGTGGATGTTATCAGTCCCTAGACATCCCCAAATCCACTCTAACAAGAGCACAGTTGTGGCAAGTTCATGCAATGTGTAGTCTCCTGGGTTGGCTAAAGAAATTAGACTTCTGTCTTTGAAGTCCTTAGTGCTAGCAAGAGTCTGGTCCTGCAGGCTGAGTCCCTGGATGGATGAATTCTGAATTCTCTAGAGCTACTGTGCACGACTCAGGAAAAATAGATAATGAAAGATGATCCAGCTAATGGAGCTGAGATCTCCAAGTATCTCAAGGCCCTGACGTCACTGCAGGCAGTCCCCAGGAGGAGACACTGTGTGCTCCCCGTCAGCTCCTTGCTGTGCCCTAAAGAGTATGATTGAGGCCACCAAATGTGTTTCTATTTCCACCTCACTGATGAAGAGCTTCCCAAAGGTTTGATGCCTATGTGGTTACTAACACTTCTGAATTTACTGTGACTGTGTCTTCTCAGTGGCAGCCACTGAAATGCTCCTTAACGGTGGGATGGGAGATTTAAAATTCAGACACTCTGAGAGTCTCATAAACTGCCTGCTGTTTTTATCAAAGTGTGTGCCTTGGTCCTTAATTTGGAGTTGCATAGTCTAAAACCTATGAGTGACTTTAAAGAAAAGGATGAAAATAAAAGATAATCTGAGCTGTTAAAGTATCTTAAGCTTTTTTTTTTTAAACACGCTCCCCAAGAGGCACAGTTTAGTGAGTTGAACTCCTGCTTTTTATTTCCAGGCCTGCTTCTGACTTGCTGTTTAATCTTAGGCAAACTATTTTTTGCCTCTATGCCTGAATTTACCCATCTAAATAATGGATATTTTTATCTAATACTACCCAAAATTATCTGTATTTTATTTGTGTGTTTTATGTCATCTTTGCTGTATTTTCTTTGGGGATGAAAGAAATCGAGTTTCAGAACTTCAGTCCAAAGTTTTTTTCACAGTGCTCCAACAAACTGCTGTGGAAAATAAAAGGCTCTTCCTCTCTGTCATTCTGCTGTTTCCACACTAGTCACTTCTTGAGTAAGAAGGCATCAGAGTCCATGTTCACTCTTAAACAGCTTTGGGTATAGTTGAGACCCCTCGGTCTTCTGCAGCAGTACAACTCCAGCACAGCAATGCTCGTTTTGTTGGAAAAGTCACATCTCTGCTGGCTCACTCCACTGAGGTCACAACCTGAGACTCTCATATCTCAGCTTGTGGTTATCCTGTAACATTTTCAAGAGGTTTAATGTTCCCTGAACAGACTTCCTAGAAAGAACGCTTTTCCTATCATTTTCCCTTTAACCCTGCCTCCAGTGATCTTCTTGACTGGCATTCTTCTAAGTACATTAAGGGGCAAACAGAGCCCTCAGTCTATATTTAATGCTTTTGCATTAAACCAAGTAGAACATCTCTGTTCCCCCACCCTTATGCTTTTCTTCACACACTGTATGATGTCTGGCTATTTAACATCTAACACCTCTGAAGCAGGTTGTTTGTGTACTTCTGTCTGCTGTGAAGCACCGCTTTAAGCATTGTAACATAACTAATTCCATTTTCTTCCTGCCATCTCTGCTTACTCCTCTGAGTTCTTGATCAGCAGCTGAAGGAATACAGGGTAACTCCTGCCATTATCCAGAAGAACTGTAATCCAATACTTTAACCCTTTTTCACTTCGTATGCTTTGTTTCACAGCTGGTGTCTTGGCTTATCTGAAGAGACCTCTTGACCTGAAGTCCAGCAGAACTTTTTTGCCAACACATTCTGCTTGTTTTCATGCAAGCATTGCTAAGATGTGGAAACTGCATTTATTTTAACTCATGGGTGAGTCTAAGGAAGCATTGGTTGTGGGTCTGCATGTTTATTTGATTTATTACTGCTGATAATTTTCTATTCAGATATTGGTTATTTCAGCTTCCTAATGGTTTTAATTTAAGCAGAAAGAGGGAGACAAAAAAGAGACAAATCAAATCTTTCTATAATCTGTCTATTGCATGTAACCCAAATAAGGCCACAGGTTTTGATTAGCAGAAAGACTATTTTTGAGGATACTCACTGTAAGGAAAACAGCGTAACAGCTACTCCCCAAAAGCTTAACTATGGCTTTGTTTTCAGTTTTTACTTTATGATAGTAAGAAGGTGTTACACAGCGGTTCCCAAAGCAGAGATGGGACCCTGAGTGGAATTATGGCAATAATGAGTGGAGCTATGAGGCTAAGAAACATAGTTTCATGTGATCTTGATGTGTTTGAGACCAAACAAATTTAGCATTATGAAGTGGACAAAAGGTCTGTGAACTGCTGCTCTAAGTGCTGAACACTGAAGTGGGACTTAGGAGACCCAGAGGTAAGACTGAAACCCTCTCTATGGTTTTGGGCGATTTGTTGATCTACTCCATGGTTCACATCATGGTTCACTTTTATCATTAAAAGATAAATGTAGTCATTTCCTTCATGCTGTAGTTGGTCAGATGCTGCAGTAATAGAACATGTAGCAAAGTAGGATCTCATCACAGTCTTCAGTCAGCAATAAATTGCATTTTGCAGCTCCACAGTGAGGTTGATTGATAACATCCTCTGAGACAGGGAAAGAACCGCAGTTCCTGCAATGGTGGCACAGCCTGGCATGAGGAGAAGAAATCCTTCTTCTGATTTACCAGAAAGAGCTCAGGAGAGCCCAGCTTCTCCAGCACAGCATGAAACAGGGATGTCACATGAACTCTCCCTGTTTGGCAGAGTATCAGTGTGCTAAAAGTGTCAAACTCAGCCTTCCCTAAAAACATTCCCTTGGCACTGTATATTTGCAAAAGGAGAGGGTCACGGTATTGAAAACAGCTCTGCAGTAGGTAGTGCAATCCATTGTGCTCAAGTTGGGAACGGTCAGTCCTTCTGACTGTGAGTTTAGCTCCTGTTTGCCTTTAACTGGATGGTCGAGCAGCAGCAGTGATAGAGTGGCAAGTTCTGATTTTTGCATGGAGCTGTGTGATGTTCATGCCCACAAAACTTATGTTTTCTCTGCTAAAAGTAAGGAGAGTGGTCTGATTGTCCAGTGTGGTGGTTTGGGTGCAGGAGAAGGAGGAGGAGAGAAGCAGGAGGGTGGATCGATGACGTGTGACTGCTGAGATCTTCTCCCTTGTGTGGAAGGTTTATGGCTACAGCATGGGCTATTTCGGGAGCCTGTATATGGTTTGGATTTATTTTTAATAACCTTTCTCTTTGTGTGTTTTTATATTACATTACCTTGCTGTTAAACTTTTTTTTGAGGAAAGAAACAATCTGTACTCCATCTCAGTCCTTTCTTGCCCTGCTTTGCTAAATGTGTTCTGAGAATATCCTAAGACAGTTAAGAAATATATGATATAAAAGAAGAAAACACACCATCAGCTTTAAATCTCTTCATTGTCCCACAGCCTTAAAGGAACAAGGAATTCTTTGGGATGGGGAGCAAAGGACATGAAAATTAACTGGGAGGGGGAAGCAACTGGAAGTAGCAGTAGGAATTCTTTACTCTGCCATTACCTTCCTCCCACAGTTCCCTTTTGTTTAAGCCTTGAGCATCTGCCTTTAAGCAGAGCCAGGAGCAAGAAAGGAAAGGAACAGAAAGCTAATCAAACATTGCAGCCAAAAAGGCTTTTGGAGGAAAGTTATTTGGTGCTAAGTTCAGGCACTTGTCTTGATGGTTTGGAAGAGAACAGTGAGGACACAGATCTGTGGCTTTCACTTGCCCATCATCAACCAACCAGCTCTCCGAGAGGATGGCTCGGTTCTTGCAATCGCTCATCCTTTCTTCTCACTGCTGTGACGGCCAGCAAAGGTGCTAACTCCTGCTGACTGTGGTGGTGAGAACAGTTACCCACAGAGGCAGCGGATGCAGCCTGGCAGAGTCCTCATACAGAGCAGCCAGCAAACAGTAACAATTATGTTTGTCATCCTGCTAAGCTGGGCCTGAGCAAGGGCTGCAGGGCAGACTGAAGTCTTCCTGCACTGACCGGTGGAGATTTGTTATCTGTACCATCAATGTGGAGAAAAGGTATGAATCATGGAGGATTTTAAAACAGAGTGCCAGCCGATGTTTGGAGACCATGCCATTGTTCTTAGATAGCAAAGCTATGAAGAAAATCAGAATGTCTCTGATTGGACATCTTTAAGTGACACCCTCCAATTTTTGGAAGTTTGGACTTCAGCCTTTTTATTCCCTCACCTTTTTTCTCATTCCTCACTGCAGCAGATTCTGACATATACACTTGGCCCTCATATGTTTTAGGAGCTCTGAGATGGCTGAGTATGCATAAGAATAGCTTCATTTCTCTAGGATTTTCATCTCAATAGTCCAAAGTTCAACCCAGAGTTCATTCTCACATCCTTTCAAGGAGATAGCTCACTGAAGAGATGAGCTGCCACTGAAGAGATGAAGCACGAAGAGACGAAGAAACTGCCCGAAGTCTAATAACACCAGATATGCTTGCTGTATCTCTGGTCTGTCATCCCTCGTTTGTAATCTGACCTACTGTTGTAATTTTAATGACTTTTTTTTTTCAGGCATCTTTCTACATCATGCTTTCCAAATTGTAATTTTTAGAAGTGAATGACAAAGTTTTACTTATTGCTGCTTTTGAAAACATCAGAGGGCTAACAAATAGCATGTTTTTGTTTGGCAGAACATTTCCTTCAGTTTAACTTCTATTATTTTGCTCAAGTCTCCTTGGACTGGTAAACAGATGTCATAAAGGGATAAAATGACACCAAATAAATTTTTGTAGAACATCAGAAAAGGAGATGCTGGACCAAAATGCATATGAACCTGAAACATTTTCTATTTGTTTTACTGAACTGTTGACAATCATGTGAACGAGAGTTTTATTTGTAAAAGTTTAAGTGTTTTCAGAAGACTTTACACCAGGCAACTAACTGTAGAGAGAAGTTCAAAGATTAAACAACAGTACGAACTCATGAGAAAGGGGGAATAAAAGGTCTGAATTTGTATACCATATATGATGGGAAAATACTTCAGAAGAAAACAAATTTGCTTCTGGCAAATAAACTGAAGATATTGCAGTGTCAGGTTAGAGGTTTCTGTCTGAATTTTCATTGATGGAACTTCTTGTAGAAATGAGCAGATGACTCTGCCCAGCAGGAAGCGGAAATGTGTGTCACAGAATCACAGAATCGCAGAACATTAGGGATTGGAAGGGACCTCAAAAGATCATCCAGTCCAATCCCCCTGCCGGAGCAGGAACACCTCGATGAGGTTACACAGGAAGGCGTCCAGGCGGGTTTTGAATGTCTGCAGAGAAGGAGACTCCACAACCTCTCTGGGCAGCCTGGTCCAGTGCTCTGTCACCCTCACTGAGAAGAAGTTTCTTCTCAAATTTAAGTGGAACCTCCTGTGTTCCAGTTTGTGTCCGTTACCCCTTGTCTTATCATTGTTTGTCACCGAGAAGAGTCTGGCTCCATCCTCGTGACACTCACCCTTTAAATATTTATAAACATGAATGAGGTCTCCCCTCAGTCTCCTCTTCTGCAAACTAAAGAGACCCAGCTCCCTCAGCCGCTCCTCATAAGGGAGATGCTCCACTCCCTCCATCATCTTTGTAGCCCCACGCTGGACTCTCTCCAGCAGTTCCCTGTCCTTCTTGAACTGAGGGGCCCAGAACTGAACACAATATTCCAGATGCGGTCTCCCCAGGGCAGAGTAGAGGGGGAGGAGAACCTCTCTCGACCTACTAACCTAAGGGTGTCCCCCTTCTGATACACCCCAGGATGCCATTGGCCTTCTTAGCCACAAGGGCACAGTGCTGGCTCATGGTCATCCTGCTTTCCACCAGGACCCCCAGGTCCCTTTCCCCTACACTGTGTCCCAGCCTAAAAATAGAACCGCTCCTCCTGGAGCTGAAGTCAGACCTGGATGGATCATTTCCACCTTGCACAGAAGAAATAGAGTGGGCACAAAATCAAGGAGCCCTGCCCTGTGCAGCTCTGAACACTGGTGGAACACACAGTCCTCCCTCAGCACTCTACTGAATTTTCTCATGCTTCTGCATGTGTGATACCAAGTATTTGCCAAAGGAAGCTAAATTTTATTTCCTTTTGCTGAAAGGAAATAAAACTTGGGTGTTTCTTGGATGTTTATATAATTTTGGCTTTTTCCTGCACCTCTTTAGTCTGAGAGTAGTGAGACACTGGCACAGGTTGCCCAGGGAAGTTGTGGATGCCCGCTCCCTGGAAGTGTTCAAGGCCAGGTTGGACAGGGCATGAGCGACTTGGTCTGGTGGGAGGTGTCCCTGCCCATGGCAGTGGGTTGGACTGGGTGATATTTAAGGTCCCTTCCAACCCAAACCATTCTGTGATTCTATGACTCTATGATTCTTTGCCAGTAGATCCACCCTTCCCAGCCCCCAGGCTATGCACATACAGACAGAGGAGAGCTTGAGCACACTCCACTCCTGTTTCCCCTGGATGTATTGAGCAGCTTTTTAGTTTTGATCTCCAACCTACCACAGAATTGTCGGCGAAGACATCAGGATTGTTCTCATAAATGAACTTCTCCACCCTCAACTGACGTAATTTGAACATCTTGGATCCTTTGTTAGTGAGGAGAGAAAGCTCTTCTAGCATCACATCTCTGGGGATGCTGATCTTCTTCCCCAGGTTCAGCTTGGACACCTCTTGTGGCATGACTACAAAACATATGAAACAGGACACTTTAGGAAGTGCTCTGGTCCAAGTCTCCTGTCTGTTGCTTCCTAGCATCAATAGTGACTTCAAAGCAGCCACATTTTCTTCTAAATTAAGTTTTTAGGAAATAACCCATGCACCAAATGTTTGCATTGATGACACTTTGAATATAGATGGGTAGAATTTACTCTAGGTTGCAATCAAGGCAAATCTGCACAGAAAAGAGTTGCGTAAGGGTGGTGCTAGATGCATATGTCCCACATCTGAAGCACCTTGGTCAGAGCAGGAGGATTCCTTAGTAGTGCCTCAAAATGCACCACAGCCTTGCCTGGTTACTGCCCTACGTTTGCCTCCTCTCCTCTGGAAATAGATGAGTAGCAGTCAGCTCTTTGGATTGGGCTGACATTTAGTAAACAAAGACAACTCAGGTGTGCTTTGGTTTAAACATCATCCTGAAACCATGGCAAGATTCAGTGTTGTTATATCTTTTTGTTTGTTTGTTTTAAGGAGAATTTTTAAAAAGGAAAAGTAGCTGAAGTTACCTTCAAGTCTTAATACACTGGTTACTTGATAAGTCCTTTTCCATTTAAGTTGATAGTACCAATTCTCCCTCAAAGCAATGGATTCAAGCATTTTCCATGTAAAAATCTTGCAGACATGCAGTTAAAGCTTTTCATTCAGAAACAAGCACCTTTTCCTAGGCTGCCTTTTTTCTGTATTAAGCAAGGTTAAGAGCACTTATCCATGTCTGCATCTGATGTACAATGAATGAATCTCCACCCTTAAACTGGTATAAAATTGGTATAAGCCCATTCATTTTATTAGACATTCTCTGAAGAAATTATAAATTTTTTAGCAAGCCAATTTTTTGCACTCTTTCATAGCACAGGAGGAAATGCCCTTTAACTGAAAACTGGATTTTTACTTGCTTGTTTACTTGAATAAAGGATTAGGGACAAACAGAAAAATATATCCCTGTACCCTAGCAAAGAAGTTTCTACAGCCCTTTTTGAGGGCTGAAGAAAGAGACAGCACTGAATTATTAGTTTTCAAAACCTCTGAAAACCTTCCCCACGTGTCAAAAGTAAAGAGACGATAAGGATAGCACAGTTAATTAAAAGTCACTCTACCCAATACACAGGTATTCTGTAGAAAGAAAAGTGTCCCAGGTTCTGTTCTTCCTGCTGTATCACCCCCTCTAAGACACTTTGACTTTTTCAGCTAATGACTGCTGGAATCAAAGTAATTCTCTCACATGGAGGAAACCCAAATCAGAGAGAAAGGTTATAGGAGAGAGAACAACACGCAATATAATTAGGCACTGCAATGTTGATACCCGTAAAAGATCATGTTCTCTTTCCATTCACACTGGTGTGCATCCAAATTAATGCTGCAGGAGAATATGGGTTTGCAAACTGTTATCTAGGTCAACATTTGACCTGAGTGTGTGTGCAATGCATTTGTGTGCATAATAAATTAGAAAATGTGATGTGGTTGAAGCCTGAGCTTTAGTAGTATTTGTGGCTCTGCCTCCTGGTACGTTCACTGCATGTCTTGCTCTGGGAGTTCAGTCAGACAGGGTGTGAAATTTTAAAGGCTGAAATTTAGGTTGAAATCCACACAATTCTCACGTGTGCAGTTTTGCATATCTTACCTTCGTGTGTCAGCTTCCCAATGGGTTTAGTGGACTTTTTCCTTTTAAGAGGAGCAGGAGTCCCTGCAAGGGGCATTCCCACAAAGGGTTCTGTGCTTTGCTCTAAACACACAAGGAAATGGAGAATGAAACACTGGAAAGGCATTTCTTGCCTCTCTTTTAGTTGCCATCTACAGTTAAGACATACACAGCCTTCATTTCACACAGGTTCTTTTCCGTCCCCTCCACATGAAGGAGCTACTACCCCATACAGAATATCATGAGTCAGCTGTTTGAGGTTCTCTGGAGACTTAGTATTGTGACACAAAATATGGCAGCAGATCACAGCAGAAGCATTGCCAAGATGCCATATAGCATTCTCATCCAGAATCGGCATTTTAATTGCAGCACGGCAGTCTCTCAGCACCCGCATGTACCACAGTGGTACCCTGTTACATCTCGTGCTGCAGGCACAGAACAGCAGTTGGAACATTTTCTCTATCATACCGTACTATAATACCGTGCATTTATCTTTAAATGGCAATACATGTTTTTGTATAAAGATTTTGGATCTGTCCATGAGTTATTTGGGAGCATTTTGAATAATGTGCAAGTTTGGTTTGGATATTTAGACAGTCCTATTAGAATCAGAATAGGTATTCAGAAAACCACTGGACTGCAAGTTCTGGGGGAAAAAAGAAAAAGAAAAAGAATTAAATCAAACCCCTAAGCAGTTCTGTCTTTTAGGACTGTCAGTGTTTTGTTACAGAAGGGCTGGAGGAAGAAGGCACAGGCAAACTGTTTAAAGGAAAAGTTGTTCGCCCAACTTGTTTGAAGTCACTTGCACCTGTATCTCATGTATTGATCTAATTGCATATCATTTTGGAGGGGGGAGGAGGGGAAAAGGGACATTTCTTCTGATATAGTGTCCTCCATCCCTGTCCCCAGACAGGATGAGAGGTCTGTACTGCAAAGTCAGGGAAAATTAGGAGAAATCTCAGCAATTCCACTTCAGGCAGCTTCCTAGCATCCTTCTTGGGTGTTATCACACACAGTGTAAGTAGGGCAAATATCTTGCCTTCACTTCAGCACTGTCCATGCCCAAACAACAGCATAACAGGGGGACAGATCCTCACCTGATACAATACAATACAAAGAAAAATGAGCAAGGACTCACTGGCTTCAGCAATAGCAGACAATAACAAACCATTGCTTGTCCTTGTGCTTCTTCGCACTTTAGTTGCTTAAAATTTCAGAATCGAAGACATTGAGCTATGAGTTATATTTTAAAACTGCCAAGCAAACTGCTGGCTTTAGGAGTTCGTACACTGCTCCTGTTGTGATCAAGACATTTTTCTCTCCTATGTATTTTGCAGTTTCATTCCACCATTGCTCCTTTTGCAAACATGATTTTCATGTGACGAGGTGATGATAACTGCTAAAAGAAGCCGAGCCACAGCAAACCAGCTCCAATCACATTGGCAGATACTCTCTTGGATTAGTTTTTCTTTCAGATTTCCAAGGTTTGTTTTTTACTGAGATGCTGCCTATGTAGTGCATACCATAAAAGAGCCCATCCTGGTGTATTCCCAAAGCAAGCATGAGCAGGTGCAGCCATAAAGCACGCGCTGCACATTCTCCTCGAGAGACGGACATCTGCTTGGATATATAAAAGAAGAAGGCCCTGCTTGACAGGAAAGGGGCAATGGTGCCAGGAGGCAGGGAAGGTGGGAGGTTATGGCCCATCTAAGGGGATATAAGACTGGCAAAACAGAGGGAAATAATCGATATGCTCCCTGGGGTAAAGCAGAAAGGGCTGAGCCTGGTGTGAGACTGTGCTCTTTCAGCACACCGATTCCCACGGGGCAGTGAGGGCAAGTCCATCCCATTCTGCTGTCCTCCTTTACCAATCCAGTGGGACTGGGGAGTGGAAAACCTGCTGCATGCAATTGGCCTAGCGTAAGGAAAAGGGCAGCAGTCTACCACTATGGACAGGGTCCAAAACTACACTGGGACCACTGCTCTTTCAGCCACCTCACCACAAGGAGGCTGCTGGAGCCTCAGTCTCCATCCTCCCCACCATCCTGTACCTAAAGCCAGGGCCACAGTTATCATTTTCTCCCCTGAGCTGTTATCCCCTGGTTCAATTTGTCCGTCTTTTTCTGCATCAGTCTTTGCAGCAGTAATTTCTTTGGTTTTGCTGCAAACAAAACCAGTTTTTACCCTCTCCAGCACCTGCTCTGAACTATTTTGCTGCCCAGTCAACTCACCTCAGGCTTGCAGTGCCAGGTTCAGACCAGCTCACGCGCCAGCCCCAGATCTCGGCAGTGGGCTGCTTCCTCCCAGCCCCTCTCTGGGTGCTGCTGGGGAGGCTTGTCCAGCAGCCCCGCTCACCCAGGGTGCCTGGGCGCAGGCAAGCTCTGCCCAGCACAAAGTGCTGATGCGAAGTGCTGTGAATTTGACTCCTGAAGGCTGCTCGCACAGGCATCCTGCAGTTATTAATAGCCAAAGGCCCAGAGGGCAGAGTCTCAGATAGCACCACCACCAGCCCCGAGGAGAGTGGAAAGGAAAAGGTTGGTCCTTCGGCCTCCTGCAGTCTCTGCCTCAGTTCCCAGGAAGACCAGGCACTCCGTGCCATTCCCCTTCCTTCTCCTATTGCATTTTAATGCAATTCATAAGACCTTCTCAATATCCTGTTTGCCAGTAATGCCTCAAAAGCTCTGTTGGGTCTTGCTCTGTTTTACACTCTCCTTCTGCCCCCTCCTCACTCCATCATTCAACCCAGTGTCCTCTAGGCTCTCATACATAATTTCTAAAATGCCAGGCATTCAAATAATCAGAAAGCAGAGAAGAAAAATAATTGCATGCATGAAGCAAGAAGTAGCAGGAAAACCACAAAGTCTAGAAAGCTATTGACGTTGTTCTAGGAAGTAGCTGTGTGATGTGTATGGAAAACCATCAGAATCAAACAGCAAGAAGACTGTTTTCCTAATTCATGACAGAAATAGGGTTGATTGCCTGCATTTGGTGCGGCTCTGTGCGTGCAGACAACTCCATTTCTTTAGCTCCTGTTAATTATGAAGTGACTCTCCCTGTTCTTTCCCCCATACACAGTTGTGTTCTGGTTCTAGGATGAAGGGAACATCTCTCATTTTACTGGATTACTCAGTGATGCACATACCTTTCAGTTTCTCTGTAAAGTAGAAATCCTACAGAAAACAGTGTCTTCTATTTTACATTGGATCAAAATCAAGGTGTCCACTGAATAAACATAGAGTTTGGGGGGGGGGGGGGGCCCAACCAAACAAACCAAAAAACACAGCTGTGATTGTAGTAGAAATCATCTGCAAACAAAATTGCAAGCAAAGTTGATATAAGAAAATATAAGGAAACAGTCACTTTCCTTTTTTCCTAGATTTTGCAGAGTTGTTTTTGCTTGCACCAAATGTAGATAAAACCTCCCCGTGTGATAAGCAGGTTGAAAGCGCAAAGTGTTAACCCCCAGGACTGTTTGAAAGAGTGCTGTAACATACCCATGGGCAATAATCAGCCTTCATACCCTGCTTGGAGTCAGGGCATGTATGGCAGTCTCCTGGCCTAAAGTTTCCCATTTTCCTCTCGCATCCATATCACCACTATGTACACCTCACTTTGTGCCTATAGCACAGCTCTTATTCTTCCTCATTCCTATCTACTGTAACACCATGTTGTAAGCTTTCTGCTGTCCAAAAGAGTTCTGCGTCCTTCTCTGAGCCCAGCAGATGCACCAGAATGATCCAGGGGGATCAGATGGCCCAGATCCTGCCCCCACACTCCCATGCCAGTGATCTGGGAGTACCTCCCTGGAGCTGTGCCAGCATAAAACTGGTGTAGGGGATAGCACAATTGTACTGTAAACACCTACTGCCTGCTCTGGGCAGCATCACAGAGCTCCATGTCTGGTGAAGCCATTTACATCTGCACAAAGCTGCAGGGTGTCAAATATTACTGTCACAAGTGTCCATCTGTCCACACTTCACACCCACTCTGCACAAGTGCAGGTTTTCACAGAGGAGCGGGTCTCTTGGTGTAGACCAAGCCCTGCTCACTGCAGGTTGTGCAAAGAGGAGTATTTATTGAGTACATTTGTTTCTCCTGGATTGGTTTAGCACCATACTGAGCATTTGCTCAGAGTGCCCAGTGCCTGCTGTGAACTCCAGTGGTGGTCTTTGAGATGCTGCTTTCCTGTTCAAGTGCCCTGCATTATAAACCCTCTTTATCAAGGGAGCTGCCATGTTGCTTAAACTCAGCAGCCCTTTGCCTCTCGTTTCTCAAAGGAGGTACAGTTACCTTTTTAATTTTAAAAAAGTTTATAGCTTTATTCTGATAATAATCTAAGAAATTTATATTATGAGGTGAGAAGCTGACAAATGCTGCTACCACAACATGGCACTTTCTTACAGTCACTGGGGTGATGCTCTGCCTCCTCTCTACTTGCTTCCAGCAGCTCTTTTCAGACCAATCTATAGCTGCTGTATTATTTCTCCAGTCATCTCCCGTGCCTTTCTCAGCACAAATTACACCTTAGGGGAACAGTTTGTGCCAGACTGATAACATGTGGAAACCTGCTGGGTTTTGAGGCGTGGTGTAGCTCCGAAAGATGCTGTAGCAGGGAAGGATGTGGTTGCTCTTCCCTGCCACCAGCACGACCCGCTGCTCCTCTGCTTCCTCCCACATCCCAGGGCTCCACAGCTGCTCCTGCAGGCAGCTGCAGGGCAAGAGGAGTTGAGCAGGCTGGGAGAGAGGAGAGCTGCCCATGGCTACCTGGTAACTGGAGGTGAGCAGGAAACGCATGTGAGCCCTCTTATAAAACTCGAGAGAGACTAGGGAAAAGCAGTAAGAAGAGAAGGCATGTCTAGCATGGTGCCTGAGGATCTCAATCACGATATGGGCAGGTGTGCCCAGCAGTTAGGACCAGGAACAAGGCACTGACAGCAAGTCAGGGTGAGCCAGCTCCAGGAGACCAGGCTCCCCTGTGGATCCCCAGTCCAAAAGGCAAGAGGCAAACAGGGTTAGGGGCAAGGCCAAGGACCAGGTTCAAGGACTGATGGGAACTGTGGTCTGATGGGAACAAAGCATTTGTATGCCAAGTCAAGGTCTCGTGTGAGGAGTAGTCAGAGTGGTGAGGAACTGGAATTGAAACAGGTTGAGCTGGCATTGAAGGAAAGTAAGCTAGGAGTAGAGAGTTGAAACTTTAGAGGGCGGAATCTTTATCCAGGGCTCAGAAATAGTGTCTGGAAGCTGAAATTACCAAATTATGAGATTCCTTTATTCCCTAGATGCTGGTGGGTAATATGTAGATTCTGAGGCCAATCATCGAACTCCTCAGAAACCCAGTAGCAAAATCCAGGGTTCAGACCAACCCCTTGTTCAGGTTTTTCTGTGCTGTTGTGTCTATGGCTGTCATCAGGCTCAAATTCTGAAGAGACCTTGGCCACCTCCACTTTGAAAGATGATCCATGGCCCTCATTTGGTGCTATGTGAGGTCCCGTTCTATCCTTGTAACCCTGATCCTCCAGAGGTTATTTTCATCTGCATGTGCATGTATAGATACAAGACCTAAGAGTGCAGCTAGTGGAGTGTACTGCACAGAGCCTGAGCCTTGAACCCAGTAAGAACGTAAGAGAGGGTTTATCACCAGGATTTATAGAGTGATTTGGAGAAAGCAGTCTTGTGTCTGACACATATACATCAAGGCACATCTTTAACTGAGATTCTCACCTCCTACTCTACCTTCAAATGAAATTATATGTCTCCATCTTCAGTTACCAGGCTGAGAACTAAATGTTGCTCCTTTCTCCTCTCTATGCACAGTTTCTCCCTAGAGACAGAAACGCCTAGTTCACCAGTCTAGAAATGTCAGTGGGGGCTCCAGCAGAGACTTCACCTGTGCCCTGCCATGGTGTCAGGTTCAGGAGCTCATGGCTTTTTCCACTGGGAATATTGTTCCAATCTGATATCTCTGCCGTAAGTAACACAATGAAATCAGCATAGGTGAGAAGTTATGTAGGGCTCTTACTATTATCTTACCAACTCATGCTACTCAGTGTTCGAGGTTTTAAATCCTTACAAGTCTTGCTTGATGAGCTGGTTTAGTTTTGGGTTGGAGAGGGGGTGGGGGTTTACGTGATGGGTGGTGAGGTTTGGTGGTTAAATTCAACCTTTTCTTGAGTACATGGAGTTTCTACTTAGGTCAGTGGGGTAGTACATGCACTGCCAGTGGGACATTTCAGCACCGCAGGGAGGAGTTTGTAATCATACATGGAACTGTCTGTATCTCACTGTGACCACCTCCCTCTTTCCAAATATACCCTTTGCTTACATGGCCTTAGGAACAGCCTGCAAAAAGCTTTGCTTTCTCTGACGTGTATCTTCAAAATTAATTTATTTTTGCACTGAATTCTTGTGCACCTGATTTCAAATGGTCTGGCTTCAAATTGTTAATGTCTGCAAAATAATTTAAGAGCAGCAGATGAGATCTGTCTCATTGCACAGTGCTAGACGGACACAAGCAGTAGCTAAGACAGATGTCATCAGCAGGGCTGTCTCCTGAGCATATTCTGATCATGTGGAAGTCTGGCAGACAGCATTAGTCTGGCAAATAGCCTTCACCATTTTAATTTTCCAAAGACAGAGAATTAAAACTTGAACTTACTCCCCTTTTTCCCTGGAGCCCAGGACTGATCTGTGCTGAAAGGACGCAAAAGCAGCAGATTTCAACATGATTCAATCTGTTCTGAAAAAAAAGTTGCAAAACTCTTGATTTGGCTTTTTTTCCTTAAATTTGAAATTCGTCATGTATGATATTTGTTATATTAAAACATTTCATATATGCTTAATCTCTTCCACTTTTACACAGACATCAGGAAGACTGGCCAGTGGTTTGTAGCACCACAATAGGAGAAACACTCAATGCCAGGCTCCCTCCTGCCACTAAGTGGGCTTAATGCACAATGGGGTGTAGGACTGGGACAGAAATATGTGGGATTTGATCACAGAGCTGCAGTGTGTGTTGAAATAGCTGGCGTGCCCATGGTGTGTTACTTGCTGGGCAGCCTTCTTTCCCTTCATGCTCCACATGCTACCACCCAGGAATCCCTCCAAGCTGCAGCAAGCCTCTTGCTGCCAAAACTCCCTGGTATGAGGCTGCCCTTCTCCTCTGATACGTGGGACCGAGAAACACCATCTGTGAAAGCCCAAAGAGGATAAATTAGGAAGAAAGGATTTCCTAAGATTTTAAACCCTTAACACCGCATCAGGCGAATGCCAAAACCTCAGGTAACTCAGAGAAGAACAGTGGCAGCATCTAGTGGCGGCTGAAGCTATAGGTCTGTGCTGCCTGGGAATAACCTTACCCTTCCTACATGCCATGTATTTGCCCTGCTGTGCTCTTTGCCGGATGCTTCTCCTTCCATCGGGTGTGATTATTTGGGGGTAGATATCCCCACTAGAGACCTTGCTATTTTTTGCTCTTAAACTACTCTCTGAGTAGTGCACTGAAGCCCAAGATCATCCCTAGCCCGCTGCATAGCTGCTCAGTAATCCTTCGGCTTTGCTTTGGGCCAGGAACCTCAGGGCTGGCTCCCATTCCACCTTTGCAAGTCTGTTTGTCTGGCTCCTTCTGACGTGAGCTGCTGTGAGAAGAAATGACTCTCACTTGAGAAGGTTGTAGAGGTTAACAGGGAATTTAATCAGAGCCCTGGACACAGCAACTGTCCTGCAATGTGTCAAACCATCTGGAGTACCTCATAATCCTACTATGTCAGCTTTATTAAGCAAAACAAGATGCAGTCCTAATCTGCAGCCCGTGCATCTGTAGACTGATTTTCTTGGGAGCTGTGTTTCTGGTTGGACAGAAGCTCAGGTTTGGCATCAGCAAACGTTGCTGCCCCTTTGCACATGTACTGTTTGCAAATCAATCAGAAATAAGCTGGATAGTCCCAAGACCCACCTCCAGACCACTGCATGAGGGACTCCTCCTTGTAATTAATCTGAAAAACATCCCCCAAATGATACCTGGACAAGTGTCTACAGTCTGCAGTCCAGTCCTACAGCCGCTCCCAGCGATTCCTGCAGTGGTTAGGAATTGCTGTCTGCGAGCGACAAATGTCTGGGAAAGGTGACCTGCTAACACTTGTCCTAAACTGAGCACAGTGAACCCCTCAGGACCCAGAAACTGAGTAGACTTTAACATGAATTGGATTAGGATTAGAGTTAGGATTAGGCTTGGAACCTGAGGATACAATGGTATATATTTGATTTTCTGACTGATTCGGTTTTCTGATCTCTTAGTTAATATTAAGTTGAATTATTCAATGTGAGTTTATATTTGGATTTACCAGGGATGACAAACTTCTTTTGACACCAAATCTACAAGCAGAAGGTAGTGTTTAGGTGAGGCTGAGGGGCAGGGCTGGGGCAGACCAGCTGAGGACGGCCCATAAAGAAATTTCTTCACCCTGTCAATGAGTGTTTTATAGCCTCTAGTACCATAGTTTTGGATCTCACTTAAATTTTTGCTTGCATGGGTTGTTTTTTTTTTTAATGCATAGGGATTTTAAGTCGTAGCCTCTAGTACCAAAGTTTTGGATCTCACTTAAATTTTTGCTCGCATGGGTTGTTTTTTTTTTTTAATGCATAGGGATTTTAAGTCCAACTTAGTTGTTTTTTATTGCTGAGACATCCAATCCTGTTCTGGACTCCTTATATTCTCTTGGCCTTAGTAGTTTGTTGGTAGTGCTGACTGCATGTGCTGTACACATAGCAGTTACTTCTGGGTGCCAAGCAAAGAAGGTGAAAAAATGCCACATGTAAAGTGCATATCACAAGTTTATTCTTCTGCACAAACAAATAGAAAGTGACTATAAATTGAAAAAAAAAAGACAAAACAGAAAAGGAAAAAAGGTACTTCTATAAACAAAGATGCCAGCTCTGTTCTCCTTCTGGGGTCACATCTTCCATCAGACAGAGCACTGCTGCTGGGCTCCCATTTTCAGAGCACTGAGGAGTGTCTTCTAGGGGGAGGGTCTGGCAGGAGATGCTGGATATGATAGCAAAAAGGGAGCTCATTCTTTCTAAGGGACAATCTTGGCTTGCACTCTGCTCATGTCTGGCGATCTGTGACCCCTCATCACACCAGGCTCTTCCAAGATTCTTCCTCTCAGCTGCGGCAGGATCTCACGGTTATCTCTGGCAAGTGGGAAAGGACTGATACATCTGAATCAAAGATAAACCCCTAGGATTGCCATAGGTGCAATGTGTTACCTGCAGCACACTTAGAGAGGAAGGATGATAGGAAGTTTTAAATCAGAGCCCATACAGACATCTTCACATGCTTAACAAGGGGTCTCTGGGGTTTGGCCTACCACTGCAGCTTATAACTTAGCAGATGGGAGCTAAAACTTGTAAAACAACTATTTGTATCTGTGTTTGTTCAACAGCTGAAGAATTAGAAATTTGGAGAGGCTCAAGACAAGCTTATATGGTTCAAAGTGTTCCTTGTAACCTCACCTGTGACCTTTCTAAGAGGCCAGCCACAACATTTCCATGAGCAGACACTAGCAGAGCTTCTTGAAGCCAGCAGTAGTGCAGGTTTCTTCCTTATAGCTTAGCAGATGCACCTCAGTATTATTTCTCATCTCATGCTACTTTCAGCCACTGGCCTCATTTGGGATACTCCACAAGCACTGTAGGCTTCATCTGCAACACCCTCTGCTTCAGCAGATCATGTCCTGTGTCAGCATGGGACCCAAAAAAGACTGGGAGGGGCTGAGATCCATCAAACTACTTTGGCTTTGCTTCTACACATAGCTTGGAACCAAGGATGTTGAAGTGAAATGCGGGATCCCCAGCCTCCCAGTTCTTTTCCTCGCTCTGATGCTTATTATTAATTCTCCAGTTGAACCTTACTTTATTTCATCTCCCGCCCATTACGTTATCAGAAATGATGGACCAAATGCAGTCACTCCAATCATGTAGGTCGTGACATCTAACATGCAGCAGTGTCTGGCCATCAGTCCTTGGCTTGCATCAGTGTCTCCCAAAAATCTGGAGTGGGACCACTGAAATAGTAACCACGTGCAATCTTCCTTACTTGCTAAGGCTAGACCTCTCTTTTTCCCAGTGGTAAAACGAATTTCCTGAGACACTCAGGCCCTGAGAGCACTTACCTTTACGGGCCTGAGGGAAAGGGACACTGGAGTAAGATTCAGACTTCCTGAGGTTATTTCTTCACTGCAGCATTATCTTGAGCACCCTTTCTCTGGTCCACACAACCCCTCTCTGCGCCTGAGTTCAGCGATGCTTCTAAGGTGAGTGGCTAAAACCCCTAGCCAGTGGCAGACAGCACTCCACAAGGAGACTAGAGACAAAGCTTTTGGAGCACTGCTAGTCCTTTGGTTCCTTCCCACAGCTTTCCTAGAAAAATAGAAGATTACTCCTTCCACGTTTGGGAAGAATCACAGAGATTGAGCTTGCTAAAGCACATAGGATATTTTTCCAGAAACCCTGGCAATGCAGTGCAGCACAGGATGAGTGAGAAAGCAATCGTCCAAGTTTGGGTTTTGTAGCGTGGCTGCTCCCCTTCACTAGAGCTAAGTGGATTCTGGTGACTGGAATTAACTCTGTGGTGACTTGTCCCAAGACTCTGGGGCCTTGCAGGAACACATACAGCCACCTCAGCTGTTGAGGTCTGCTGCTGCTATGTCATACAACCAGGTGCAGCACCTCCTCTGGGTCAGCCACAGAGTGCTCACAGAGAAGCACCTTAGAGCCTCCAAGAAAAAGTAGAGCCCCAAGCTTTCATGCAAAGAGCTGCACATCATAAGATCCACCTGTATGGAGTAAGGTTGGCTTGGACTTAGTGTGAAACCACACTAGCTGTACTACTTACAGACTTGGCATCAGCCCTATTCGCGCTCCTTTTTTCCTCCCCAGAACCTACAGTTTTGTACAGCCAAAGTCTGTGCTCCGTCCAGTCAGGGAATGGCTTCTGCTTGAAGAAGAGCAGCAAATCTAATGAGATGGAGACATGTCTGAGGCAGGGCTGTGAGACCCTGATCCTGTCTCCAGTACTCATTCCTGGAGGTCTAACAAAGGCTGGACAACCCCTGCCCAGGAAGTGGTGGCCAGCGCCTTCTCTGCAGCTGGGGCATCTGCTGTGTTTGGAAACCAGCGCTTCGGGAGCAATGCTTTCTTGGTGTACTGGTGGGATCACACTGTAAAAGTGGCTGCTGCAGAAGGGGGAGCACAGGTGGAAAGCAAATGGCAGGGGTGTGTGCAAACCAGAGTACAGATGACATGCACACACACATGCAGAGTACCTACTAATATCCTTAATTCTTCCCTGGGAAAGGGAATGCTTTCTTCTTGTGTGCCTTTAGTGTAGGGATTAAGTCTGAGGCCAGCCTGGGACATTCAAGAAATAACCAGTCCTGTCTCCCCAGCATCACCAGCAAACTGAGCTCTCTATGTGTGTGTGAGTGCAGATCCTCTGGGACTCTCAGAGCACTTCAGTTCTTACCAAACAGTCCCCAAGGATACTTAAATCATTTAGTATGAAATTCTACTTGTGGCTTTCTGTCCCTGTCCTCCACTTCCACACTGAGAGCTTCTGTAAAGGGCCTCCATTTTCCAGCTCATCACAGAGTATTCAGCAAGTTTTATGTCATGACCCATTTCCAATCTACCCACGCTTCTGTCCTAAACTAAACAAAAAAAAAAGATGTGCAAATGCATATTCAATCCTGCCTCCTTTTAAAGCCAGCTGTACCTTCTCCCACACAAGCCTCCTTTGTACTTACAGCATCTGCATCCTGTTCCAGTGGGACTAATGCTGCTGGGCCTTCCTTGCACCAGCCAGCCACTGTCTGAGCTTAGCTTTGACTTTGTGTATCCTCAAAAATTTAGGATACTTCCTTCTGCAGTTCCTCCAGTTTGTGATAGCCCCACCGAGTCCATTCAAAGCCCCTCTTTGGCAAACTGCTCCCAGACCTGATAGCCATGTTTAGCACCAGCCAGGATGTCTCCTTCTTTCACACCCAGCTCTGGTGACTGGAGGAACGGGCAGGCATGGCCACCCTCCTGCGCAGGGCACACTGCCCATGCATGCGTGTGCCAGCACCCCCGCCCATGCTGCTCCCTCACCTCCTTTCCCATGCCCCTCCGGAGGGGAGTCCAGAAGGTGAAGCCCCACTTCTACTTTCACTCCCTGCTGGGTGTTGCTGTGTGTGCACACAGGTGCGTCTGTGCAGGCTAACAGGCTCAGAGAAAAGCAGTCTTAGGGGAAGCTCAGGCTTCTGTACTCTTATCCCACCTCTGACCCTTTCTTCCTAGAAAGCTCTTGCCCTCCCAGTCTCCCTCCGTTTAGGGGCGACTTCAAAACCCTTGGGAAAGGAAAACCATTACTGCCTACATGTCCTCATATGAGACAACCCATGCCATTCACCCCCTTCAGAAGTGGGTTTTGCTGCTGCCTGCAGCTCCCAGTCTCTGTGTACCACACATGTGCCCTCTCTCCACATTCTTCCTCCTGCTGTAGCCACAGCCAGTAAGCCTTGCTATGAAGCTGCCCATCTGAGATCAAGGGGAGGCTGGGGAAGAGGGTGGTGCAGAAGGGGAGTAATTTTTTTTCTCTTTTCTTCATTTTGTGTCACTCATCCCAATGTACTGAGCTGACATGAAAGACAAAACGAGCACTATCTCTGCAGGGCCTCAGATGGGACGGGAGGGGTGGCTGCCTCAGTGGTGACCAAAGCTCGGCCTCCACACATTGGCCTGCATCCCCGTTCTCGCTGCTGAGAATTTGGGCCTGGCCACCTGAAACCGAGAGGTCGAGGCTGGGTTTGGGGAAAGCCCTTGGCTCACCTGACCAGGCTCTGGGAAGCTCGGGTATGGCTTAGGGGACTGGCTGAGCTCCACCTGGAAGGGTGCTGGTGTAGCGGGAGCAGAAGAGGCCATTTCTGTTCTCCACACCGGCTCATCCAACGTGGTGGCCGAGCGGGGCACAAGCACAGTGGGTGCCAGGCTGCTTGAGGCTGGCATGGGAGCCGGAGTGGAGAAGCGACGAATCTCCTGGGTCTTGGCTGTTTTCACAGGGACCTGCTTGGCTGCTGTGAAGGATGAGCCAGCCTGTGAGGCTGGCTGACCAGCAGGCTCCTGAACGCTGGGGCCTGGGGGATCCCCAAAACAGAACATGGCTGACTTTAATTGATAGGGCTGGTGGCGCATTAAATCAATGACCTTGATCCCTGATTTCTGGCCAGGTGCCTTCTTCACTTTGCTCTCTGCTTTGCTAGCCTGAGATTTGCTGGCTGCCAGGGGATAGAAAGGGGAATGCATTGGGTTATAAGCTATTGGAGGGGGAGCCCGGATGTTGGGTGAATATTTCCAGGATGAGGGTAGAGAAGGGGAAGGAGAGGGGGTCCTGGGCTTGGACTCTCGCTTCGGTGTTGTCTCCACCACATATTTGTCCATGCGGCTCTGGCGTTTGGCGAAGAGCTCTGCCCCCTTGCCTTTAAGCTGAGGCATGTCCTGGACCCCATTTACCAGTCCAGCATCTTGCTGCTGAGGCTTGGGAGCCACTGGAGGTGGGGTCTTGAACTTGCGGCCAGAGGACTGCATGAAGTTGCAGGCCTCAGCACCCAGGCTGAGGAAGTCCTCCTCAGGCCCAGACTCAAAGCCTGCCCCAGGGTGGTCACCTTTCGGCTTCTCATCAAGGTTCTGCACCAGAGACAGGAGCTCAGGGTTTGGTGAATTCTTCTTCTTCTCTTCAATCTTACTGAACATGGGTTTCTTGTTGCCCCTCCGGCGAGCCTCCTGCAGGATGCCTGTGCGGGGAGCCGGCACGGCAATCCTCTGCTCTCTGGAGGTTAAGGGCTCAGAAGGAGGTCGTGGCGTTGCTGGTGAGACAGCAGGAGAAGGCTGCTTTGGCACAGGGGAACTGCTTATCATGTGCTGTGATGGTGCTGGACTAATATACAGAGAAGAAGAGGCCGTTCCAGGGACTCGTGCCTGGGATGCTGCGGAGGACACCTCCCCTCCTGGCTTTGAGGGAGCTGACAGAAAGATAGAGGTGGAGGATGTTCGGGCTGTGTTGGCAGAAGGCTTAGTCTCTGGAGCACTTCGTCCCCCTCTTGGCTGTGGCTCCAGTGGTGATGTTGGCCTTCCTGGTGCAGGAATATACAGAGATGTGGAGGAGCTGACTGGACCGTGGTGTGTTGACACTGGTGCATTGGCAGGTGTTCCTGGAGCCAGAGGTGAGAAAGGGGGAACCACCGTGTTTTGCCCACCCAGACTTTCACTAGGCTTTTTGGGTGCAGATGGCCTGAAGATGACAGAGGATGTTGCTGGGCGCTGGCCAGAAAAGCCAGGAGTAAAGGGGCGTGCAGACCTGTTGAACATGCTCGTTGTGCTTGCAGAGAAGGGGTCGGGGGTGCTTGGCAGAGGTGGAAAGAAAGTGGGGCTGGTGGGAGGCAGGAGCTGAGCAGGAAGGGTGGCTGGCTGCTTGCCAGGCACTTGTACACCTTCCAGGTGGATGCTGAGGGGCACGCTGTCTACTTTCTGTGGCACAGGCATATCTCCGTTCACTGTGCCCTGCTGCGGCTGGGCAGCTGGGGCAAGCTGGGGGCTCTTCTGTGCCGGGGCTTTCTCAACTGTGTACTTCCCAGCCCGTTCCCTCTGCTGCTCAAATAATCGTGCCCCTTTGCCTGAGGCCTCACTCAAGCCTTTTTGCTTCTCTTCCTTCTGTTCAGAGTCAGACTTGGACTTTTCAATGTCCAGGTAAGTGTTGTCCCAGTCTGAGTTATTTGTTAGGCTTCGGGCATCAGAGAAACCTTCCTCATCAAATTCGGACTCACTAGTTGGAAAAATTCCGTCCTCCTCCTCGTAGGAGCGGTCTTCGTCGACACTCCCAAAGCTTACCAGTGTATACTTCTTAGCCCTCTGCCTGCGCTTCTTGAACATCAGCACCCCCTTGGAGTGGGGGTTGGGAGCGTCTGTCAGCAGGGAGGCGATGGTTCTGCACTTAGTTTTGGCTTCTTTCACGTTCTTCTCTTGGATGCTCTCGTGGCGATGGAGCTCTGCAAGAGACAAAAAGAGGCAAGCTCAGAGCTCAGCAAATGGCTGGGTGGGCAAAGATGGACAGTGCTATGGCTACAGGTATTCTAGTGCCTATATGAGGAAACACACTGTCATCCCCTGCCCTTCTTTTTCTTTAGCTCAGGTGCAATTTGCTTTTTCCCTGCAAACACAACAGAAGTCCATGCAGGTATGGAGAGGGAACTCCCCTCACTCCGATGGCCAGTCTCTCTATCTTGGTCAGACCCAGGACTTCCTACTTCAGCAGCATGTGGTCAAGAGTCCCAGGCTTTATCTCGCAGCATTTTAACAGTGCATGCCCTTGCTCCTTGGAGTTTTTACCATTTATTTATCATCCTGAAGATGGAGCCCTGCTTTTTGTACACTTTCCTTCTACCATATGGAGGATCATGTAATCTCTCTGGCCCTGAAAGTTTGGGAAGCAGCTGCTGCTACTGTTAGCACCCATGCATGTGTGCAATGGGAGAGGTGCTCTGCAGGCACAGCTGGGCTGCTCCTGCTCTGGGCCCTGCAGTGCCAGCTACAGTCAGTGTCTTGCAGCAGCACTGTGTGTAGGGCTGTTTGCTGCTCTCTGCAGCAGCCCTGCAACAGCAGGAGGTGTGTTTTCACACTTGCTGTAGTCCCTTGCCTGTGTGCCATGCCCAGCAAGGAACAAAAAGGAGCATTTGCTCCTGAGCAAGAATCTCAAGACCTCCACAACTGATCAGTCAGGCCAGAAGGAATCCACTTAAAACAGGTTTGCCTGGAAAAGCCAACACCTGCTGGGACACTGGCATGAAAGTGTGGGATAATAATTTTCCACCTGCTCTGCCAGCCTAGCGGTCAATAAAGCCCCAGGGAGGAACGTTGCCTTGTGCAGGGAAAGCAGGGGGTGAACAAGATTCAGTAGTAAAACCAAACTCACCTGCCCTCAGGAAAGTATGGACATGCCTCGAATCAATGTTCAAGTGACAGAAATCAGTGCTAACCTTGCACAGGAAAAATCCCTAACACACCTAAACTATAGACTAATTTCTGATTTCTTTCGTTTCATCCTTTTCCTTACTCCCATTGTCTTTCTTCCCAGCAGGATAGTAGACATGAAACATCCATCCACTGCCTGCATCTAATAATTCGTCAAAAAACTGTGTAGTACCTTGTCCAGCCCTGGCATTCTCAAGAAAGAGGTATAAAATTATGCTCTGCTGAAGGGAGAGAGGAGAGGAGAGGAGAGGAGAGGAGAGGAGAGGAGAGGAGAGGAGAGGAGAGCAGGGGAGGCAGGAGGGCG
>NW_010206759.1:63151-71747 GCF_000695765.1 Mesitornis unicolor
CTGCTGGGGGACAGTGTTAGCTGAAGAGAGGATGGAAGCTGCTCAGTCCTCTCAGGATCTCACTTCTGACCATTTTATCACAGAACATTCATTCAGTGGGGACCTGCTAGAGAAGATCTGTCCACTCTACGTACAAATCTGCACACCTGAGGGTCTCTGAGGGTTGTTCACAATGGAGGAAATAAGAGAGATTTCTTCCTTGCTACAAGCTATTACACCTCACGTGGCTCATACTTTTCTTCTAAATTTACAAGGAGGAAGAGCAGCACCACACGGTCTTAGTCAAGTGCAGAATATGTAAACTCAGGACCCTGAGTGACTCACAAGAGGATTTCTGGCATCAGGAGCCAACATCTAGGGAGCTACACCATCCAAAGTGAGTGTCTGTGTAGCCCCTTCTGACAGCAGAGTACCGTGAAAGCGCTCAACTCTATAGTCTGAGCTATCAAATACTAGAAAGAGAGAAAATATATAGAAAATATATATAGAACATAAATTATAGAGAAAATACGACCGTAGACACTCTTGGCTATGCCTCCAACCCTTGGTCCTATCATCCATGTTCTGAACTGCCCTGTGCTGTGAAGCAGCTGGCAAGTAAGGCCCCCTGGGACCTGCTACTCGCCTCCCTCTTCTCTTCTTCTCATTTCTACTTTCCTTCTCATTGAAGGCTAATGCACATCACTAATTATACCAATCCTTCCAACAGAAAAATGATCATGTCATTCAAGTTACTATCTCCCACAACAGTTTCAGGAAAAAAAGATAAATCTTCCTGAGATAACTTGATGAAGGTAAAGAGCAAGAATGAAAATAGAAAGGCAAAAGAATAGGAGAAGGAGTGGAGAAGAAAAAGGAGAGGAAAGGGAGAAGAAAGGAGAAGAGAAGAGAAAGGAAGAAAGAAAAGAAAGGAAGAAAGAAAAGAAAGGAAAAAAGAAAAAGAAAAAGAAAAAGAAAAAGAAAAAGAAAAAGAAAAAGAAAAAGAAAAAGAAAAAGAAAAAGAAGAAGAAAAAGAAAAAGAAGAAGAAAAAGAAGAAGAAGAAGAAGAAGAAGAAGAAGAAGAAGAAGAAGAAGAAGAAGAGAAGAGAAAATACCTGCATAAGGCTGATCCAAGCTTGAGAAGGCAGAGTCCAGACCTGGAGAGCTGGGCATGTCACAATGCCCGTTTAACTCACAACTCCCCATAAACAGAGAGAGAGGCAATGAGAGAGAAGCAAAGCAGTTCCCTTCTGGAGCAGTACCAAAACTCTGAGGTGTCCAAGCCCTTTGCTATCAGCTCCACAAGCCTTTTAAAGCCTCTCTTTTGTCTCGTAGGCATTGCTGCCGAAAGCCATGAGGTCACTTTGTCTATTTTTGTCGTCTTAACTTCATCACTGAGTAGTGTGATGGACATTGTCACCTGGCACTTAAACATGCTCCTTTTTTCCCCCACCCTCTACTCCCAGTGAGGAGAAACTCCTGTTTCTTTACTTTAAATTAAGAAAATATATTCTATACTCTTACTGTTTCTGTGGTGCAAGCTTCAGGTTAGAAAGATGCAAGCTTCAGGTTAGTGTTACCAATACCTCAATGCCCAGCATTTCTGTGCTAAAAAGCCCTTCAAAGAGAAATGACTAACATAGTGCTTATGTCCAACATGGACATGAAAAGAAACTCACCAAGGAGGAAAGCAACTTTCCTTGCCTGAAACCCTCAGAGAGCACCCAGCTCCAGGCAAACACAAGGAAGAAAAGAGAGAGAAGCAGCTTTCTTTTCCTGTGTATATCAATTTACTTCTACATCTAAGGAGGACCAGTCCATGATACAGATTCCTGTTGCGTACCAGGACTGAGGAACATTTAACAGAGGAGCATTAGGATCCTAGGTGCCTGTAGTGAAGTGGTTTGGTTGAATTGAAATGGCAGAGGCAGTTACCTACACCACTGAAGAGTGTGGCTGTGCCCAGGGAGGGTGATGAAGCATTTGGAGGCCAAGGAGTGGTGTTTTAGCAGCACCATTCAGAGCTCCAGCGCTGAAGACTGAGAGGTGTTGAAAGATGAGATGCTGGTAGTGAGGACTGGGGTGGACAGGGAGGAAGGAAACAGAGGGTGCTGGGAGTCTACAAATCTCCACAGTTGTGGCCTGCTCAGAATCCCCTCACGCTTTGGCTGGGTCTTGTCTTACTGCTTCCTTCTGTACACGAGCAATAGCTCCTGGGAGAGAATCCCAGAGCCGTGGCCAAGGGACACTGCCTTGTGATTCTCCCTCCCAGAAGCCCCAGCCCCAGCAACACTGTATCCTGGGGCTCAAACAGACCATCTCCAGTGTTGGTGGATGTAGAAGTTTGGCCGTGCCTCCTGAAATCCCCTAGCCATCGTGGTGTGCCAAGAAGACAACTTTGTCAGGCAATGTTGCTATGAGAGAGACCTGCCATGCCTCATACTGAGGCTCTTACAGCAAGAGCAATGAAGGTGGTTCAGTCTCTTCTCCTTTGATGAATATCTACATATATAGGGAGACAACCTCTTTGGGAAAACCTTGTAGAATCTGGTTTATCAAATATGCAATTAGAAATGAAAATACAGCTCTGCAGTACAGAAAGAAATCTCTATTAAGAACATCCAAATGGAACAGATAAAAGAGTAAATGCAAGGGTTATAAAACACCCCTAAATTCTGCTGGTATGGTGGATAATTTCTATAGAAAACTGTTTGTTAACTTTTAAAGCACTTAGTTCTTGTCCCCACTGTTGGAATAATCCACAAAAAGGAAAAAAATTTCATTAAGCAAAGCCTAAAAAGATATTTCCATTAACTTAATTTAACTAAATTTCACTGAAGCTAAACGAATTACATTGTGCATTACAGCAAAGAGAAGTGTAAAAAGTATAAATCTTTTCAAAATCAGGCCCTATTCAAATAAAGCATTTTAGTACATGCTCAGGAAAACTACTGAACAAGCAGACTTATATGGTGGCAGATACTGTTCATGTTCACTAGGAATCAAACAACAGTGAATTTTATTACCGAAGGCCAAATTCTAGAAAAGCCATTACCATAGACAATCAGCATGCTGCTGCTTTCAGAGATAGAGCCCGTTCCTCTGTGATCAAGTACTACTTGTCGACTATTTTTTCACATGAGATCAACTAGAATTTTGTTCTTCCGGCTATTTATGTTAGACAAGGTCATTTTTCCATGGCTAACGCTGCAAATATCTCAGTAAGTCGTCAGAGGCTGTAGACATCTCATGCTTTTCATACCTGGAGTCCTCTCAAAATAAGATTTGGATAGGTTATATTGGCCTTCTAAGTATTTCCCTGTTAAAAGCTTCAACCTTTCAAGCTTCGACCGATGTTTGAATTGCAAACAGTAAAGCAGACGAGTTTTACTTTTAAGTCTTCTACTTAAAAGAAGTGGTTAAAGTCTTGGGACAGAAAACTCATTTCTCATTCTTGGATATTTGCACACTTCTTTCAGATAATCTGTGCATAATATAAAACACTGATACGGCTTCAGCTCCAATTTAGAATGCTACGTGCAAATGCTTCTGTCCTACTCACATCTGCAACAGTGAAGCACGTATCTGAGGTTAAATACATAGTCAAATACTTGTTAAACCAGTATATCTTCCTAAATGGCTAGTGATTGTAAGAGCTCCCAGTGAGACACTGTCCCACTGTAATCTCTTGGTATTGGAAAAACAGAAATCAAGCTTCTCTACAGGTAAATTGACAGCCCATAGGAAAACACATGGCCAGTCATTTTGTAGACATTTAACCATTCTTAGCCATTCTGCAGTTCCCACGCTGCTATTGAAGAGCTGTGCTATTCAGGGAGGGTAGGGAGACATTGCTGTGCGTGGCTGCAGTGTATGAGTCTCATGGCATCCTGCTGGAGTCTTAAACAGCTTGTTCACTTTTAAAAAATCTCCTTCAGTTGAGTAAGAGTTTGCCTTTCTTCCCAAGCTGGATGGAAATGTGTCCTCAGTGCAAAAGACAGCACACACAGCCAGCTTTCCTGTGCTGACAGCTCGCACTTGGGCCCTGGATATTCCCTACAGAGTCTCTGCGACAAGACTGCCAAAGGAGAGCTTGCTTTTGCCAGAACAGCACCTGTTGAGTGCACTAGTGAATCTGTCTTTTGCCGTTTTAGCCTGATTGCCTTGGAAAGGTTTATGCAGTCATGCTGCATGTCTTTTGATCTTACCTGCTTCATGCTAGTAGCTTTTGAGCTCATTTACTAATTTTAAGAGTCTGAAATCGCAAAGATACAATGCTCCTACAAGTTTACAGGAAAACGGGTGGCTGGACAAAGGAGACAGTCCCCACCATAGGAAGCAGGAAGCCTGAGTGCAGTCTTAATTAGGCACCAAAAACTGAAGAAAACAAACAACAGAGAGATTATGAGCTCTCATTTTGAATGTGAAAGACATCAGACAGATTTGCATTTTACTAGACATAAGAGAATGAGATACCAAATACTAGACATAAATTAAAAGGACACCAGGATCCATTAATTCTGCTGCTTACAAAACTGATTGATGTCTGACAGCAGGATACCTCTGATTCATCTTCTCTTTGTGTTTCCAGCATCCACTCTCTAGTAATAGAGACAAGCGTATGTTCACCATCTGGGTCTATGGACTTGATTCATCCTGTAGCACTTCTTGTTATTCAACTGATTTTAGTCCTTTTCTGCAACCAGTCAAGTTCCTACTGCATTTAAAAATCCAGCCTTTCACGAGACAACTGTATACCTGCCATGCCTTAAGTCATCTGCTGATTAATACACAGCAACCTCTGCTAAATCCTCAGGCCATCCATTAAAAATGGTATTACTGCTATTTCTTGTTACTCCTTGCTAGGTACAACACACTCAAGAGAAACAAAAAAAAACATTTTAAAAGCTTCACTAGCAGGAGTTTGCAGTTGTAAGAGCAGACAAGAAGACAGTTGTGTACGTGGGAACACTTCTGAGCTCCTCAATCCAGGTAATCTCCCTCCCTCCCCCATGTGCCCCACGCACCTGGGTTTCTGCAGGAAGAAAGACCAGAGAAAAGCTGCAAGGTGTCCCAGCCAGGTACCTGTTCTGGATAGCAGCTGTTTCAGGACTGTGGGGTGTCCCACAGCACATACTGCCTGATCTGTCTAGATGCAGCCAGAGGACAAGATACACTGACAGAAGAGAGGAGGGTTTGGATTTTTAATCATCTGTCTCCTTGCCAGTCATATAACATTGAGGTGGAGAGGACATTTGATTGACATATGTTAGTGTTTAAAGCTCCATGGGTGAAAATATAGAGGTAGTCCTGTTAGATTCAGAAGCCCAGTGAAACACTACTACCAACTTAGCCAGTTAGCTAACCTGACATCATGAGCCATTAATAGTTATGTGTTCTGATCTATTCTTAGGCAATTGTGCAGTCACCTTACAGTAGTCCTATTTCATCCATATTTCTCTCGTTGGAAAAGTCATGGGGAACCATATCAGATATCTTACAGAAGCCAACATATACTGTGTCCACCTTATTTCATTAGCCAAAAAGTCTTATCTTACTGCACAGGTCAAAGACTCTCTCTTTTTCAAGTTTTTATTAGTCCATGTTGTTTTTACTGATCATTTTGTTTTCCACAAAGTGTGCTCAAAAGAACTACTTCATTCACCTAACTGAAGCTAAACACTTATTTTGCCTATCCTCAGCTTGTGTCTGTAAATAAGGGTGCTATTTTTGGTCTCTTTCCCTGAGACCCTTCCCATTATTTAAAGGACTGAGGGCCATTCTGATACAATTTTCTCTGATACAATTTTCACTAATTCCTTATATTTCACCTCTACAGAGAATATGATTCAGCCTTGTCCTTTTGGTAGAGTCAGTGTATCAAGATAGGCTGAATCTACTTGCCCCCCAAAAAAAATTCTTTTATACAAAGAGCTTGATTCTTGGTTAACATAAGCAATCAATACAGATACACTGATGACAGTGAAGCTTTACAGATTTCACAACAAACTGATCTCCCTTCTTATGATGGATTTAAGGAAAACTGAAGAACAATATTTGTCAGGTTGACAGTTTTCTCCTTCCTAGCTGTAATTTTCTTTAAGTCTTGTTGAGTAATGACTCTCTTGTTTATTACTCCTTGCCAAAGTCCTTTTACGCCTCTCCCTTTTATGCCTCTCTCTCCCCTGTCAGTATCACTTTGTTTCATTTCAGTGTTGTCTCTGAGCAGCCTTGTTCCAACCCTGTCAGGAAGTCTCATATCACTTTCAGAACTGATGGAAACAACATTGGACAGGGAGAGGGATTCCCATTGCCTGTTTGCATTACGATTTCTTTCAACTCAGCTCTCAAAATCCTGGAACCTAGAAACTATCAGCTTAGCTAAGACAGTCTGTGGAGTTATACAGATAATTGTTTCAGTGTGATTATTGCTCTAATCACCTTGAGATCTGAACTACTGGCAAAATTTTGGCTTAATCCCGTTGTTCCCCATCAGCCTTACACATCCTAAGTGACCCCAGAAGTAGATGCAGAAGGACAGGCTATGCTAACTTAATGTGTGTGGCAGCATATTCTGAAAAATCACTAGCTGGGGCTCTGCAAGGACCACGGAAGCGTGAGCTCAGAAGAGAACTGCTGATGCTGCTTCACCAGCAGCAGGATGATGGATGAACTCTGACCATGTCTGAGGAACTGTGACCCAGAGTCAGAGTCTCTGCACTGACCATAATAATGTAGAGAAGTAATGTCTGAGTAACTGATAGTTTAAAAAAGATGCTCAAAACAGTATCTCATATAGAGGAAATATTAGGACAAAAAAGAGTCCTTTTCATTTCAGGGATCACATACAGCTTTCCTTTACACATCTTTTTCATTTTTCCTTTACACATCTTCAAATACTAAAGATCTTTCTCCCCGTCGAGAATGTTAAATGCAGCTAGATTTGTCTTGTGCTGATACAAGTTCAGCTAAATCCATGTCTCTGTCAGGCTCTAAGGCAGCAGGATAGCAGCAAAGTGCAAAGGAGAAGCAGAGCAGAGCTCTATCAGCCTTGCTTCCAGTGCTGCAACCCACAGCATCTGCACTGAAATGCTGGACAAGAGTGATGGCCAAGGGAATGATGCTGGAAGTCTCCAATAAGAATACCTGAGGAAGATCGCCAATTACGTGTGACAACTTCTGAGACTGCTCAAGAAAGAACAAAAAAATCATCCACACTAGCCAAGACAGACAACACTACCTTATAACCTCTGTCTTCTGCCCAAACAGTTAATACATAAGCCTGAAAATACCATCTCTGTGCTTTTGATAGAACATAAACTGAGGGCTCAAATGTCACACTCAAGCCCAAAACTGGAGGAAGAGGGCTCCATATGCAAAGTGTTTATCTGGTGGTTGTCTACTTTAATAAATGCTTCCAAGCTGCAGAGAATTCAAAAGCGAATGTTAGTTATTAAGTGGGAAATGCTTAAGCAAAGGCATACAACTAGACTGCACACACCCGTGTATGTAAATTGATTTCCCAAGAGGAGGCAATTTTCAGTTTAATGTGTGCTGAAGTGAGATCAGACTCTCCATCTGCGATTCAACCATGGAGGCTGTTGTCCTTGTTTTCCTAGTGGTTGGCTGCTCACTGAATAACAAAGGCCAAGGGTTATTCAGCATTGCTTCATACTGCTAGGAACAGACTTCCTGTAAGATCAATAGTTCAGGCAATTAATTTCTATCTCCTAGTCTGAGCAGAATGCTTTTCTATTAATCTTTAAAGCAGGTAGGATGGGGACAGCTGACAACTATCCTACATCTTTTGGTCTTCTAGACTGCAGTGAATGGCAAAACCAGTAAGGTAGCCTAGCAACCATGTAACTGTGATCATTAGAGTCACAACTGTCAAAGCTGAAAGCCAAATAGAAAATGTGGTGCAGTAAGTTCAAACTGCCGTTCAGGTACTTTATCTTGTTCACAGCTCCTGTGGCCTCTACTGATTGTAATAGGCCGATAGATGGCTTGCTGCGCTCACTCCTTCTGCAGAGAAATGTGACTGTATGACCCTCCAGTGAATAGGCCACTTATAAATAAGCATCCTATCTCTGCTGCTGTACATCCGCTTTAAACAAGAAGGATTTCCTTTTCTGATATAGAATGTAGTAACTTTGATGACTGCACAGGCAGCCAGGCCCATATAAAGCAGAGGAGGAAATTTCCCCACCCATTTTTCCCTCTCTTCCCCTACCGTACATGGAGAGGCTCTTGAGTCCTAGGAACTAATAATAGTCCAGTGGATAAGTTTAAATTGAGATATTTTGAAGCACTTCTTGCACTGAAACAAATGCGATAGCAAGTTAGGACTAGACGGCTGTCCTGGTAGGTCTATCTTCTGCTAGCAATTGGTATTTCCAGTTGTGAGAAAGCCTGAGCCCATTGTCCCTGGGAGACGATTTAGGATGGGGATGAAAATACAGTGCACCTCAGAGAGCACAGGTGGCTGAGAAGAAACAGCCCCGGCTACAGATGGATCCCAAGCCTCTGAGGGTGGGGTGAGCAGAGCAGGAGTTATGGGGAACCAAAGAAAGAACCTCACCAGCAATTACTTGTGACAACTGTAGCCTGATTCTCC
>NW_010206760.1:0-1863 GCF_000695765.1 Mesitornis unicolor
AAATGTTACTACTAAGTTTATTGTAGTTTATCAATCCCAAATTAATTCCTGGTATTATTTAGAGTATTTTTCTCAGTGCTCCATGTGTAGTTGGGAAAGAGCAACTTCACCTTCAAACACACATTTATTTGTCCAATGCATACTTGTGGTAATTGGAATTTTTGGAATTCCAGTTGGAATTTCCAACACAATTGGAATATTGTGTTCAATTCTGGGCCTATTTATTTGTCCAATGCATGCTTGTGGTAATTGGAATTTTTGGAATTCCAATTGGAATTTCCAACACAATTAGAATAGTGTGTTCAATTCTGGGCCCCTCAGTTCAAGAAGGACAGTGAGTTGCTTGAAAGAGTCCAGTGCAGAGCCACAAAGATGATGGAGGGAGTGGAGCATCTCCCTTATGAGGAGCGGCTGAGGGAGCTGGGTCTCTTTAGCTTGGAGAAGAGGAGACTGAGGGGTGACCTCATACACGGTTATAAATTTGTAAAGGACGAGTGTCAGGAGGAAGGAGCCAGGCTCTTCTCTGTGACAGCCAATGACAGGACAAGGGGAAATGGTCGCAAGCTGGAGCATAGGAGGGTCCATAAAACTTCTTTACTGTGAGGGTGCCAGAGCATGGCCCAGGCTGCCCAGAGAGGTTGTGGAGTCTCCTTCTCTGGAGACATTCAAAACCCGCCTGGACGTGTTCCTGTGTGACCTGGTCTGGTGATCCTGCTCTGGCAGGGGTTGGACTGGATGAGCTTTCGAGATCCTTTCCAACTCCTGAGATTCTGTGATTCTGTGATTCTGTAACTCACACTTGTGATAACTCACCAGTTACTAATCAAAAAGCAGATGTTAATGCTCATTTTCATGCCACAAAATCTTCTGCTTAAGCTTTCAGATTTTTTTTTGTTAAGCAGAACTCTTAAAAACTTTTATGTTTAAACTCAGAGCCTTACATCTGTTTTTAGGCAAAGATCCCATCCACCTCAGTGGGTCTCGATGGGATTTTTGCCTGAGGTAAGACTAGAAGATGCAGACCTGACGTTCATGCGTTTTGACAAAAACATCTTCACACATTTTGAGTTCTTCAGTACTGACAGTATTGGTATATTTTTTTTACATCCTACCAAGACAGTGCATTGAATATTTAATAATACAGGTGATATAATGTCCCATTGACTGACTCATGTAAAGAACGCAATACTTGAGACCAAATCTTCTTCCTTCTGTAGGAATTGCAAGGCTGGAAAATTTATCTAAATTAATACAATATCTTCCAAAAAAATCCCACACACATCAGCAGTAAGGTACAAGAAGGTAAAGTGGACATTTTTAAAAAATGAGCCCTTTTTTTAATTTTAAAATATTTTGCTGCCACCTTCTGGAATTTAATGAAATGGCTATCCCAGATGTTGGTAGCGTTGACGTAATTCAGCCTTCAACAGCAACTGCTAACATTACTTCTTATTACTTTATAATTCTAAACAAGTATGTCCAATATCACTTTTTGTAGAGAGATGGAATAGCACAGAATCACATTTAAGGCTTTTATATGTGAATAAAATAGAGGGGAAGAAAGATTGCGCCGTCAAGAAAGACTGTCATAAAGTGGCCTGGATAACCAGCAGATGAAGCGTTATTTGGTCATGAATAAATACAGGTAAACAACGCAAGGAGCTGCTCACAGATGATACATAAATATTTATTAACCATCCACTAACAATTAGTTGTTAGTTTTAAACACAAGGTTGCTCTTCAGAGCCGGAGGCCTCTTTCCTCCAGGTATGTTGTGGTCTTTCCGTAACTGCACTGCTTTTAAAACATAACTCTCCATAAACAAACACGAGGCGACCTAACTGTGGGAAAAACCACAAACCG
>NW_010206761.1:0-4941 GCF_000695765.1 Mesitornis unicolor
TATTTATTATATTTACTAAAATTTTTTTTTTACTAAAAGTAAGAGCAGTGCCAGAAAATATGATTTAGAACAATTTTTGGAATACAGAATTTCATCTGTTTTGCAAAAGAAAGAATCAGAAGCACATAAGTATAAGCAGTTATTTTAAATTTGTCTATTAAGCAAGGACACCAATACCTAACAGATGCAGTTTTTTGCAAGTAATTTCAGCAAAACATACATGCTACACATGACAAGGCTCTTCCCCCCCCAAACCCTGATTGAAACCTGTGTCCTGGTAGATACATGATGAGAATACAAACCTGCCTAGAAAACACAGTATTTATCTGAGGAGTATTACACTACATATTGAATTAGTGTTGTGATAACAGTATCTTTCAGATTATTTCGCAGCAAATTTGGAATATAACAAAGTTTAATCTACATTGTCATTTACCAGAACTATTTAAACCACTCAATGGAAAACTTGCTTTTGCTTGAATTTTTCAGTCTGGAATAAGAAAAACTTTTCAGATTCTGAAGGATCTCTTTTCTAAAAATAGACCTAATTGTTTCCAAATACACCTCAGAATACTGAGGAAACCCAAACCTTTTCAAAGCAGTTTAAGCACCAAGGCTTTGATTATCATTGACACATAACACCTATTACATTGTTTGGGTCTGTTTTGATAAGCGCTACACAAACATATTAAGAGTGAAAACACAAGAGGAAAACATATCATCTGGGAGGAAAAGACAGGAAGGAGACATGAGTCAAGTAACAAATGGCTACTTCATGTCTCTAGTTGTATAACTGCCAAATTTCAAGAAGCAGCAGTGAGGCAGCAGGGTATGAACTTGGCATACTTGGGTATGAAGAAGGGCAGCTAAACTGAAGATCTCTATCAGCAATCCATCACAAGGAAAAGGTATTGTAAGGACAGGCAGTAAGGCTTATACAAGAGAACAGTCTGGTTAAAAGTTAGGCAAGGACTTCCCAATTATAAAACAATACAGTTGTTAACCTTGATCTTTCTAGTTAACAAAAATATGTGCAGTGTTTTTTTGGGGGGATTTTGGTGTGGTTTTTGTTTGTTTGTTTGTTTATTTTTTTTAACTTTGTTGTATATAGGACCAATACCAGGAGGGAAAAACAAACCATACCATGGTCCTAGAAAATCAAAGTAGTAAGGACCTGGGGGTCTCCATTTCAAGAACTGCATAGGCTAAGCTACGGATGTTTGATTAGGTTTTGTGTTATGCTGCATTTCAGTGGTGATGTGGTTTACACAGTTGTTCTGTCACCCGATGACTCCTCCCCACCCAGGGAATCGGGAAAAGGAAAGGAGACTCTTGGGTTAAAATAGAAACAGATTTAATAAAATAATAATAAGAAAAACCAGTATTAATAACAGTATTAATATAAAGTACACAGAGTCATACTCAGCTGATATAGTGGGGGAGTAGGCCTCAGAAGTAGAATGGTGGGCAAGTCCCTCTTGGGATGGCAGCCATCGAAGAAGAAGAACTGTCCCCAGCAAGCTCCTCAATTTATAGTGAGCGTGATGTTTATGGTATAGGATGCTTTCTATTGGCCACTTTGGTCATCTGCCTCAAGTTTTACTCTCTCCAGCTTCTTGTAAAGAACAAGTTGGCAGAACAGGTGCAACACTGAAACTGAAAACAGTCCTTGAATACTACAGCAACCTGCATTCCAGCATTGGCTGAAAATGAAAACAAAGTGTCTTATCAGCTTGTTCCCACTGAAAATGAGTGCTGAAGTATTTAGAAATGCAGTTTTCCTGAACAGAAAACTGATTCTAAAATTGTATCCCAGTAAACCAGGAGAAGTGGTTAGAAAACTTCAGTGGAGTGGTAAAAAGTCCCACTGGCTCATCGTAGAATAGCAGTGGTAGCCAAAGATAACAGTGATAAACCACTTTAAGATGTCTGGTGCACCACAACAGAGTTGTGCTTCAATGACATCAAAAAGACATAGCAAATTGAGCATTAAAATCATTCATTCAAAACACATTTAACATTTTTTAATGGGGCCAGTCTTAATATCATGGATTTTTATTTATTTATTTAAGCATTTTTGAGAAGTTACAAGCTCTTTTGTATGTAGGCTGAACACATGATTGCTTTCTAAATTACCGCAAGCATGGTTCAACTTCTGTGTTTTTCATCTTTTGCTTTCACTTTTTGTCTAAACAATTTTACGAAATATTCTTAGCTTCTGCCACCTTCTACCCATATCAAGCAACCTAGGATTTTAAACCAGGGTAGAGCTTTCAAGCTGAACACAGAGTATTCTCTACTCCCTAATCCTGCAGAACCTCCTCTGCCTCACACCTGTAGGGCTGGAGAGTTGCCAGTGGCAGTTCTATTCTTCACAGCACCATTCCTTCAAAGCCTGTAGGAATTTCACTGCAGAAGACAATTCTGACCATATCTTACAAAAAGCTGATGCCATTTGATGATAGTTTGATAGCCTGTGCAAATTTAATGAAAGGTCTTGCTTAATTTTTGGAATAGCTGGCATTCTCAGTAATAAACAGAAATCCTGATTCACACTACCATGGTTACTAGCAATTTTTGCAGCTTTGCAGTTCAGACCCAAGGCTGAAATGGCACAGGAATAAAAACACTGCTTTTCTCTCCTGCAAACTGGCTTTTGAAGTTACAGCTGTACTGCATAGCCAACAGAAAGAAGGCTGTACTGAACACCACCTGCACTGGACGACTTTTGGGCATAAACACAGTACAGTTTTTAGAACTAACCACCATGCACTCTCCACAGACTCTAAGTTTAAAAGAATATTTACATCAAGAGAGACTATCACCGTAAAGAGAGCTATTTCAGCAGAACATACAAACTATTTCTATTTGCTAGTACCTAAATGTAGCAAAAAGATGTTCTCCACACCCATGAAGTTTAATTTTAGGAGCCAGAGGCAGGTGAGCCAACAGCTGGCTCTCATCTTTCTCCAACCACAAATAGAAAGGTGGAAAGTCCTAAAGAAGGAACAGTCCTAACCTTGTTATGCCTGTTTATCTGCATTTCTTTTCCCTTTCTTCCACTCCATGCTAACTACTTCAAATCCAGTCACATTCACTGTCTCCCTCTTGAGGGATTGATTAGTGACTCCTTTTCTTGTTGCTATGAGAAGTTAGTCTTCATCATCAGGAAACTTCCTTCACTGTAGCTACTGTCTCAGATCTGTCTGAGATTACCAAATTTCTGTTTGTTTTTGCTTTCTGGCATAACTGTACAAGAAGAGATTCTACATTTTTAAACTTAAAATTCACTTGCTAAATATTGTTTGTGGTTACTCATTTCTTCTTCAAGATTATCATATTCCAGGAATTAGCTGCTGCTCTATTTATACCAGATGCTACAAATCACTACGGAATATTCTGATTAATATTTTTTGTTGTATAAGAGAAATACACTTTAAAAATAATCAGTTCCCATGCTTCATCTTTGCTTTTCACTTTTTGTAAATTAAATTTGAGGTATTTTTTTCAATTTAAAATGAAGAATTAATGGTTCTGTGGGGATTTAAATAAAAAATTTTGTCTGAATTGCTAATAACAGAATAGCTGAGTGTGTGTGTGTGTGTGTATGCACAAAAAAGCAACACCCTGAAGCTAAGTTATCTTTTTCTCCTTTATTATTTTTAACATAGTAGAATTTACAAACACCACTAGAGACTGGGGCCCCACTGTATGATATGCTGTACAGACATCTATTAAGAACTCAGCTCCAGCCCAAGAGAGTTCACAAATCTGTGTTTCTCCTAGGATGCACATAAAAACAGTATGGCCATTCAGTTCTTCAGAACTAGCCTGGATAACATCCTTGAGAGCACAGACTGTTGAGCAACGGCTATACTTTTGAGTTTGACTATCAACATATTTTTTAAAAAAAGACTAGGCAGCATTTCAGCTGAAAAATTTTTTGAGGACCACTGTATTAAAAGACAAAGATCAAATAAACTTCAACACACTATAAAACCAAGCTTGACTAAAAAATCAAGCAAGTTTCTAACTGCTGAACAGAAGCAGTCTAAAATCAGTCCTTTTGCAATGGCAAACATTTTCTATATGGAAAGAGATGTGGTAAACATTTCAGTCTGCTTTAAACCAAAGATATAAAATTGGCCTCTTGTAAGAAGCCTCAAACAAGAACTCACTCAAGGACATGATTTTTCTATCTGTGACTAATACATCCTAGTACACTGATACATCCTAGTACATTCTGAAGGTTACAGATAAACCAGCAGAGCATCAGTGGAGACCAAGATAAGGAAGCTGAGGAAAAGAGTCCAAGAAAGTGAAAGAATTGATAGCCACTGAGGTGAAGGGCTCCAGAGCAGAGGATTGCGCTGGGGGACCTTTCCTAAAGCAGCAAAACCGCAACTAAATCCTCGAAGGCAAAAGCACGGGGAGAGACGGTGCCCCAGTCCCTCTCCTCCCAGAGCAGCAAGGGAGTGCTGCTGATGCACGGCAGCTCTGACTCTGTGTGGACGGAGTCAAGGGTGATCACACCCCCACTCTCATTAAAAGAGCCCCTGGAGCACCCAGTGCGGGCAGGACCAAGCTTAACCATGGTTTCCACCTGGCAGAGGGTTAGGATCCCAAAACTCACCAGAAAGTATGTGGGAACCCAGATGGAGCAACCACGGAAAGATGCAGGTATTCAGGCCACAGGCTGCAGGGAGTGCCAGATGCTTTCTCTAGAAATGGGTGGCAGCTATGAGCACTGCTGTGTGCACTGTGAACAGGTGGATGACCTGCTCAGCTTGGTGGTGGAGCATCAGGGAGGTGGAACAGGCTCTGCCCCACATGAAACAAAAATGGGAGCATCCATTGGTAAGTACGCAGGATCAAGGAGCTCCTATGTCCTGCTACTCTCAGGCAGAAGACGGAAGCCCAAATGGAGAGAGTGAATGGAGG